>NW_021620036.1:1134957-1146212 GCF_004785775.1 Grammomys surdaster
TATCTATCTATCTATCTATCTATCTATCTATCTATCTATCTATCTATCTATTTATCTATAAACCTATCTGTCAGTCTATAAGCCAGCTATTTATTTCTTAAAAACAATCGAGTGCAACTAGTTCTGACCATATGTATACAAGTATATCATCATTGACTCCTATATTGGCATTCTAAAAAAAAGTGCTGTGGACACACAAAAATATCTACATCTATACTATATTAACCCAGTGCAAATAGTATCAGAGAATATAACAGAAACTCCATTTCCCAATCATTCTGTGCTCAAATAATTATTCCACTTCATTTTGTGCAGATTTTATGCTGCAGACAAACTGCGGAAGTGGGTAGGACCTGAGAAAAATGGATATAGCAGGTGACATGGAGATCAATTGCTGTGGAGCTCAGGTTGAATATTCTCTGAGCCACTGAGGATATTTTGTCTCAGTCTGGACTCAAAGGAGGAAGAAATGTTTCCAGAAGGACACAGGGTTTATTTACAATTTCTACAGCAGTGATGACACCATATCTTATTTGCATTTTGAAGAATTTCAAAGACATAATTATGCAAGAAGAATGAAGGGCTGCCTTCATGGAATTGCAGAGACAATGTACAATGGTTCCCCTAACTTCCCTTCCCATAGAAAAGAATTTTGAATCTGTTCTGCCTTGTATCTCCTGACTTGGGACTTTTACCCCCAAACAAAATCAAGATTACCAGGGATGAGCCAGGTGTATAGATTTAGGTAGTCAGTAAGTCTGCGTCATTCACAAGAGATTCAAAAGCTACTGTGTCTTACAAGGTAAAATAAGTTGAGGATGTACTTGGAAAGCCAATCCCAAGGTGTGCCCCTGAGAAACTACACTAAGCAACAGGTTTAGAATAAAAGGAGATTTTGAGATGGAGAGGAGCATGCCACTTAGATATACAGATGGGAGCAGAGCCATGTCAGTTACAGAGAATGTCAGAAAGGATATGAGATATAATTCCAGAGAGAGAGAGAGAGAGAGAGAGAGAGAGAGAGAGAGAGAGAGAGAGGTAAAAGAGTCTTTTTATCTGGCATGCATAGCTGTGCCAACAGATGAAGACAGCAGATGATGACATAAGCAATCAATTTCTATGTCCTTGATTTCAGCCTAATGTCATCAACTGTACGTTAACATTCCTCCATCTTTTGCTTTATTAAAGTGAGAAAGTAGAAAGGGGTGATGGTGCTGTGTTCTTTAGACTGTTTTCTGCTGACTTGGGGGAGGCATCATTTTGGGGAACCTAAGAAAATTGGGATGCTGATCAAGTTCTGAGAGATCAGGCTGTTGAACTGAGACCAGGATCTCTTATACCATCTGCAGCTAAGATTCTTCAGGCCTGCATGGTTGTGGGTCATGTTAGGAAACCTGGTAATTTTGAGCTAAATGTTGAAGCCCCAAAGACACTGAAGCAAAGGTTGGAGATTTGCCTGCTCCAGGCACCAATCCCCTGTCTCTTACCTGCAGCCCCCAGCATCTGCCCATAGAGAGATTTGTGGTCACAATCACATAGGGGAAACAGCCCAAACCCTTCAACGTTTAGAAGAGGCGTCCTTAACCACTCATAACAAATAACCTGTGAACAAAGCAATATTGTTTGTGTTTTTAAATAAGAGATTTAAGAGTTGTAAGTTATCATTCCTCCATTTTTGTTTGTTTTTGTAGAGAGCATACATCTGAGGTATTATCTAACTTTGACTTTGACAAACTGAAGACAATTGATGTTACTCTTTGCTGATTTCATGCTGGGCCCTAGAAGCAAATTGAGTAATGGGATGGTACAGTGGTTGGCATATCAAATCTCATTATCTTATAATTTAGATAATCAATCTTATCTAAATTATACCTCACATACATAAAACAAGAGTCCAGTTAAAGCTTTTACTCATTTCTAACTGCATAAATTCTTACCAAGACTTACTATCAACTTGCAATTTAAAAAAAAATTATAGGAGCTTTTATATAATTAAGACTTTTAGTTTCATACATTTTGTCTTTGAGCCTTAAAAATCATGGGTCTGAAGTGAAGATCTAGTAACACAATGGAACTTTGTAATCTATAAACAGAGTCCATAAGGTAGCTCAAAATTTTTCTAATTCTTATATGATATATTATTTTAGTTTCAGAGCTGATTTAGTTTATAAAAATTGTATAGCTCATAAATATGGTAAACAAGAGATACTAACAGTGTAAAATGTTTAATGTCTCTAAATTAATATATACCAACTTAAAAGTATCTTTAGCAATGGGTTTCCTTGGCCAGCTCATGTCATGTGTTTTCCATATCTCAGAATTAAATCATGTCTCACGATTTAAGATTAACTGATACTGACTTGTAAACACTAACAGAAAGTTATGAGTTTTAAACCATGTCCAGTAGTTTATAAGTCAATAGCTGTGTTTTTGACATGGACCCCCTAACTGAGCCTCTATACCCCATGCCCTTAATCTCTTATATTTTCTTTCTTTCACTTAGAGATACCCTTGCTCTTTATATTCCTGACATGGGCTCTATACACTACTGAAAAATAGGGAATGGCTCTAGAGTTGCTGGGTTAATTGAGAGGACCCTCCTTGCCCCTGTTAATTAACTTTCTACATAGATAGTTACTACAGTTACAGGAAATAAGCTTTGCTTACAAGTACTAGTAGCAACATGCCTACTGTGTCAGAAAGCTTCTGACCATATATATATATATTTGATATTTTTCTTTACTCTCACTCTAGTAGATCAAGGAATTCCTATCACACAACAGTTTCTCCTATCTTTCCCCTTCTAAGCTTCATGTTCTTCACATTACCTTCCTGTCCTGGCCAGCAGGACATTAAACAGGGGTCCAGGGAGATCACCTGAAAGAGAAGATGAGGAATAGGCAAACAGGAATGAAAGACGACCTGTCTATAGTCTGATCAGATTGCCATCTTTAATTTTGCACACACAGGTAATATACAGAAAAAGGCAGGATGAGGGAAAGTGATGATGCAAGAATGTGGGTGTTCAGGGGAATACAGATTGTTCAGGGGGAGTACAGATATCTTTCGGAACAGAGTGTAAGCTGGGTGAAGGTTCAGGAGACAGGACACTATGACTCTGCCTCTGATTCACTTGTCTTTATCTAAGTTGGTAGTATCCAGCAAGGTTACCTATCTTACAAGGCCTATGAATAGCCAGGCTTGTCAACCTTCCACCAAAGATGCTGTTTACAATAACTCCCAACTATCTGTTTCAGTGTTTTTCCACAGACCCAAGATTTGTTGCTAGAAGGTATGTATGTCAGGCCTATTGCTGATTTTAGGCCTATGGCTGATTTTAGGCCTTCAGTGTATAAGCAGGTCTGCTCCTGACACCTTCCTAGAAAATCCCAACATCTCAATTTGTTTCTGCACTCTACTCAAATCCATTACTAATCAAGGCTACTACTGTTACAATAAATATTGCGTTCTGGACAGATCATGTGAAGCCTACACAGGTCTCACTTGGGTGGATTTATTAACAAAGGATCTTCTGTGAGTGATTGAGAAGGAAAAGATGTGAAGAAGACAAAGAACTATGGATCAATGGATCGGGGTTTGTTTCTTTTATCTGGGCTGTGACTCCAGTGATGCATGCACAGAGGGATGTGTAAAGGGTGGCCATGGCAACGGACACAGGATCAGTGCTGTTGCCTAGAGATGACATCTTTGCAGCATTCAGAAGCTGCCTGTAAGTAGCTTCTGGCTCTCCACAGATGCACCTGATGCTAACAACTACACTCATCATTTCTGCCCAGCAGCATGTCCACTCTCTTCTAATGAAATTCACAATATTCTCTTACTGTGACATCCTGACTATACTTGGTTTATATATAGAAGTTCTATATGCCACATCTACTGTCAATGGGCCTGTAATCTTAAAAGATACCTTAAGCCTTGTAATTTCTAAAATAGGTGGCAGTAAGTCACTCCTGGGGTCATCAGGCCCCTACTAATGATATAGCTTTGGTACTTATTTTCTGAGAAAGAAACTAAAGAGGAAAGCAATATTTCTATACTCATTTTCTACACCATTGTGTTTTTATTTGTCAGGAGAGAAGCTATCTCCACCCCGTATCCACATCTGTTACCAATGGGCCTAAAATCCTTAAGATTCTTGAAGCTTCTTATCTTGCCCAACAGGTTCAGTTTAAGGCTCCAATTAACGGTGCTACCCTCTGTCCAAAAATTACTATCCTCACCCACTTCTGCCTAGAAGCAAATGAAACTTTTATCTACAGAAATCCACAAATTTCTATTTCTGCTTTATTACAGGTTAACTATACTAGGTTTATAGTTAGGGGCTCAGTGACTCATACCAAGTGGGGTATGACCTAATCACATATTAAATTTCAATATTTTTACCTCCTTCTTCTGTTATTCTTCTGAGTATTTTAAGACTAATTCCTACCTACTCTGAGCATCCAAAATGGCCGCTCCTAGCTCTGAGAGCAGTCATGAGTCCTCAGGGATAGTTTCTTGTTCTGGACAGGTAGAATCTCCTTAATTGACTTGCAAAGTCCTTCTTGACAGCTAGTCACATACTTTGTCCCATTGAGACACAACATCTCCTTCTGATTTTTTATGACTTTTTACTTTTTATGATTTTTTCTCCCACTTGGCCTTTTTGTCTTCCTAAGATTATCACCCACAAAATATCCACATGCACTCCAACCTTCCCACATGGGGCTTGTAACCCTTAATTCATTTAAATAACACCAATTATAGGGTAATTCTTTCTCGTGAGGACAGAGGGATATTTCAAATATGTCTCTCCTTATCAAAAGCCCTAGCACAGTAATATATTCTTACTATGGTATTGACATTCTAAAAATTTGCAGAAACATTCCCTATTACAGTTTAGACTGCCTGAGTAGGTTGTTCACACTGCATGAATATCCTATACAGATTTAGACATCCTTGGTCAATAAAATCAGATAAGGGCTCTGTAGTCATTTCTCAAATCACTGTATCTTCAAAATGCTATGTTGCCCATATTCTCTGTGTATCAAAATGCATAGAGAAGATGTAAAGAGTTAGTGAATGATATTTCTTAGACTCATTAAAGTTTCTCATGTATCAGATTTTTCCTAATGCCACACTACGAAGAGCAATATCTTGGGACAATCATTTAATTTTTTTAAATTATAAATGATAAGGGGCAACAATTCAGATGGCTCCAGAACAGCTATCTGATAAGCACATATCCTACTCTACAGGACTTTTGAAGGTTAACCTCCCTTATGTACACCTCATTCCTGACTTTGGCTTCATTCTCATGCTACAGCTTGGGCTATCCATATTCTTCCAACCATCCAGACTACAGGACCATGAAAACACTAGAAATTCCAGATATATATCTCAAAATAGGAGATGGCCTGATTGTTCTTTCTGTCTAGACTCTGGATATCCCTATGGCATCTCTAACTTTGACCCACAAACAACCTGTTTTTGCAACTGTGGGAAAGAACAGCCCAGCTTCAACATAAGTGGCAACTCCAAATATCTTTGTCTTTTCCAAGACCACACAAACCCAGCTTATACTCCCAGTCTCTCCTGGGTCAGGTGCCCACATAGCAACAGTAAGTTCAATTATTATGATCCAGGAAATGGCATATAACCTCAAGAATTCTCCTATGGTGACCTTCAACCTTTGGGATACATGGAATAAAAGATGGACCCAAAGGACAATGGGACAAATCTTTGCCAATACATTGAGGGCTGGTCTGTGAGGGCAAGGGATATTAGTAATGTTTAGATCTTTTGAGAAAGAATGTCGTACCTAGATAATACTGTAGAGACAAGTCAACAGTCTGAAAGCATCAAACTGTCCATTGTGTGATATCCCACACAGTTTTTGACTTTTGGAAAGAAAGTTTCTCTGTGAAGCCCTGACTGCCCTGGCACTCACTCCTGTGTCTTAATCCAGACATTGGGAAGCCCATTTTATATGACTCTCAGAATCTCCTCCACAATTTTGGCAGTAACATTGGGCCACTTGAAGAAATTTAATGCTTCCTTTGTGCTCCATTAAAGACTTGCTGGTAGTGGCTGTTCCCCTCACGCATGTAACCCTAAACTCTAAGTTCTGTATCCTCAAAACCATTTTTTTCTGCTTCATCATGGATAACCCTAGGATTTGTGGAATAAAAAAATGACCGAGTCCATGTTTGTCCAAATTAAAGATTGCTGTATTTCAATGCATTTCAAAATGGCCAGCTGGCTGTCGACCCTAATTTAGGGAGTGGAATAGTCTTCACTGGCTTTTTGAAGTTCTTGTTATAGTGGGGATAAGTGAGATAATGGAATTAAGATAAGAGTATTGAAGATTCATTGTTAAAATGATACAAAGGGAAGGGGAGAGACAAAGGCAGGAATTTGAGTCAAGTGAATGGGGATTACAAGGAGTTTGTATAAGACCAGAATTTAGTCTTAATTGAAAACAGAGGCTTTTAATAGCAAGGACTTTATAAAGGACAAAAAGACAATCTCTTATCTAGAATTTATCACCAAGCAAATTGTTTTTTACTGTAAACAGCACTCTCGTTCTATAAGGTATATTTTCTGATTTGTATCTTATTTCAAACTGTGAGATATTTGTTCCAGTCTTGGTCTACATCACCTCAAATATCTCTTTAATATCTGGATATAGGAAGCGACTCTTCTTGAATAATTACTCAGTCTTTTCCTTCAACAGCACATACTAATACATCACTTTCAGAAAACTTATGAGTCACAGAAAATCTCCACTTTGGTGGGAACTCAAGTTTACCAAGTGCCTACTCTTTCAGCAATTAGAAGAATGAGACCATTAAATTTTGTAGGAACACTGAGGCCAGAGTAAGGAACTGATTTTGGAGTAAACATAAAGCCAAAATCAATTCCTAGATGATATCTATTATCTGAGTACACATTTGCTGAGATTTATGTAGACTGCGTACGAAGACATCTGAGTTCAAACAGTTAGCAGGCACTGAAACTGTCAGAATAATTCCAACCACCATGCAAATGGATATAGAACATCCACCACTCTGTGAGTCTTGGAGGTTATTTGCCTAACTCTCAAAGAAGAGTACTGCTATTTGTAAACATATCTGGCTATGTACAAACAAAAATTAGACACACCAGTTGGAAGGAAACCTTTATCACTTAGAGACCAACTCCATTGGAGAATACCCAGTTTTGTCTCTCTTGGACCCCTGGATTTTACAATTCCTTACTCTACTGATTTCAATGTTTCTTGTAATAATGAACATTCAATGAGTTTTCCTATACTTTTAGGAAAGAAATAGCAAAACTACTCAATGATGAACCAAATGCTACTAATGAAATTTCCACAGGGTTCCTGCCATTGTTTACTAGCCTAAGACTCTCCATCCCAGATTACTTCAAATGAGACAGCCCTACATATCCAGGCCTTGCAAATTGCTCCAATGCTGCATGTACTTCCATAGAATTTCATTGTCCTGTAGAGCTAGAACTGTTGTAGTGTTTATGAAGGTCACCATATGATTAGTAGTGCAGAGTATGGTGATGTAGAATGGTGCCATGGTGGAGCCATGCTGAGGCATTCTTTCCCACAGAAGTAGAGCTGGTATAGTATAGAATAGAGTTTATTTAGGGACATGGGAAGGGGAGGGGAGTTGAAAAGGGAATACAGGAAAGAAACAAACACATAAAAAAGAAAGCAACACAGAGAGAGATAGACAGAGAGAAAGAGAGATGGGTAGACAATGTAAGAGAGAAAGAGAGAGAGAGAGAGAGGGAGAGGGAGAGGGAGAGGGAGAGAGGATAGAAACAAAAATGGAGACAGAGGAGGAGAGGAGAGCCAGAGACACATGGAGTGAGAGAATGGAGGGGTAAGTTGAGAGAAGGGAAAGGGATCCAGGAGAGAAGAGAATCAGAGAGATATAGGAAGCTGGGAGAGGGAGGAGGAGTCAAAGCATCAGAGCATAGAAGACATGCTACTCTTCCTCAAAAAAAGAGAAATTTGAAAGAGGTGATGGTGAAACAGGAATTGGGTTGTAGTGACCTTTATCTACTTCCTAATGACTTTGGTGCAACATGTCTCTAAGAAATGTAAGAAGAGGGGATCAGGATGTTGCTGCAGTCTTAGGAGTATTGGGTGTTTTCTGGCTGTCTACAATCTATATAAACAACTGTGTGTAGTAGGACCAGGTCCAGTAGAAGAATCTGTGTCTATGAGAACAAGCTGGAACATTTGTGAGTTACTTCTCTGAAACTGTCCTGGATAAAGTATTTGAGTATGCACCAGGTCTTGATAAGATGGTGAAACATTTATGTGATGTAGAGAATTAAGTTATGCACAATTGGGAGAAGAATTTTTTTCTTATATGTACATTTGAAACACTTTGGATATTGTGGTTGGCATTGTGGGAGTTCCAAACACAATAGGAAACATGTAAGTAATGTAGGCTACTGACTGGCTAGTGTACTTATTTTGATGGAACCTATTTGGTCCCAAAAAGGCAGATCTTAGTGGGTTTCCTGTAGCTTATTAGTTTGCAAAAGAGATATTGTTAACAGTATGAGCAGTCTTTAAGGTGAGGTTAGAGAAGACAAAAACCTTCCATGGAGCAGAAGAAGAGGAGGATATATATATATATATATATATATATATATATATATATATATTCATAATGAGAAAAGTTTTAAGTTTACATTTAGAAGACTATTAAAGGAAACTCAATTTGATGACCTTATATATATGATAGTTGAGAATCACCTTAAGTCAAATGTTAAAAGGCGACCAAAGGAAATTTATATTTGTAACTATGATAGCTGATTGTGTAAATTTTGTATGAGATAAAATCTAAGTCTGTAGGTAGCAGATAAACAAACTTAAAGTTTGAACTTATATTTGTCAATGTTAGACTGTATGGTAGAATATTTCATTAGGAATAGGATAAATTATCAGAACTCCATTGGTTATTGTTACCTTTGAAGTCACTATTTAACCAAGGTATAGCAAGGGGAAGTAATATGAAGAATTTTGTCACTGGATGCTGAGTTTGTATAGGAAAGTAGGAGAAACTTATATCTGTGAAATTATATACCTGAACTTGTCTATCTTTAAGGACGAAGTCAGTGAGTAAAGCAAATTTGTCTGGCTTTAGGATAAGAAATCTGGTAGTATTAACCGTTAAGAAATTGATTAATTAACTAATAAGGTGGTTGATTATATGGACTAAGAAAGATGAGGTCTATTTTCTAGCTGTCATGCTGTAGTTACCTTACGTGTTAATGTAGTCAGAAATCTGGAAAGAATAAATTATAATCTTGATATCATATATTAATTAAAATGACGAAGGTTGGTCTATAATCCACCACCTAAACAGTTTCTAGGTTCTTATTGTCTCTATCACAACTTGTGCAGAGTCAGTCTGGCCATCACATCCAGAAGAAGAGAAGCTTTTACTTTTGGAATAGGACAATGGGAGAAATGACTCACATTGTATTAGGCAATATGAGACAGGTAAATATCTGGGTGTCCTCTGTCAACAATTTAAGCAAAGGCTTGACATTACATAAAGGCAACAGAGCCCTGTTCTTCAGTGTTTATCATACCACAATCCAGAAAGCCTTGTCATTACATTCATATCGTTTCTGATACTATACTGCCTGATTTTGTGTGACTGCTTGTCACAAAATGGAGTCATCACAGAGAAAGGAGCCTCCCTTGAGGAAATTTGTATATGAGATCCAGCTGTAAGGCATTTTCTCAAGTAGTGATCAGTTGTGGGGGGACTCATTCTGTGTGGTGCCATTGCTGGGCTGGTTGCTTTTAATTCTATAAGAAAGTAAGAACAAACAAGCGGGAGCAAGCCAGTAAGCAGCATCAATCCATGGCTTCTATAGCAGTTCCTGACTCCAGATTCCTACAGTGTATGAAACCCAGTCTAGACTTCCTTTAGTGATAAACACCAATTTAAGTGTTAGCTGAGTGAACTATTCCTCCCCAACTTGCTTCTTGGTCAATATGTTTTGTGCAGGAATAGATACCTGACTAAGACAGAGATCTTAGTTGATATCCTGTCAGAATTTGGGAGTCTTTGTCATAATAAGCTTAATTTAGCAGATTCTAAAAAGATTGAGAGCCAGTATTTGTAAAGAATATGTGAGTTAAAAAATCTGTGTTTGTTTTTAATCATATTTTAGAATGTATATAGCAAACAAAGAAAGCATATTATAATTTCATAACACTAATGACAGCAGTAGAAACAAGGATAAACATATCTTCAAGTGAACTTTAATACTTTTACTGTTGTAAATCTTTAAATGACTATTAAAATCATTATTTAAAAAGGTAGGAAATCAAACGCAAATGTTATCATAATGGAAGTGTCGTTGAAGACATTATATCAGGCTGTTCTAAAGTGACAAGGCAATCAGGTTGGAAGTGCCTATAATAATGATAATGGAAAGTATTGAGATTTCCTTAAATCAAGTTGGTTTTGAAGCTCCATCTAGCCATATGATGGCCTTTAGCTCTCAAGTAGCTAAAGAGATAGCTCTACCTGTGGAGAATAGTCATTTGGTACATCTTATCTTAGAAAGGAATACCAGAAATATTGTGTATCTTAGAATGAAATGGCAGAAGTGTAGCAGAAATAAACATATAAAGACAAATCAAAGTTGCAGAGTGTAAGGCATGCACAGTAAATCTTGGCAGTATAGGTGGAGGCTGCTGCCAGGGACTGTACAGAAGTTCAGGTGGCACACTTCGCCCCTCTAGAACAACATGCCATGAGTATGGTCCAGTTGGAGCTCCAGCCAGGTGTTGGGGCTGCCTTAGGATCAGGTCAGGGATTGGGCAAGAGAGTGAAGGGGAGGAGAAGAAAGCAGAGAGCAGAGGAATAAATTTGTTGAGAGCAAATTGGGGGAAACCATACATATACATCTTTCCATTTATTTGTATTGCTGGTGAAAGTTATAAAAGTTTTCTTTTTAAAGCAATGATAAGAATCCATTTAGAGTCCTTTCTTGTCAATTGTGTTCTGTCCAGGTTTTTTCTTCATCTGATTCCAAAAATAAAGGTATATAATGAGCTCCCATCTTGGGATCTCAGCCTATCTGAACTAAGTTTCTGTTTTTTCTCAGCTAAGGTATATATACATGGATCAATTATTTTTGTCAGCTTTCACCAGTAATGAAGTTTGAGTGCAAAGTCTACCCCTTATCTGCTTCTTCCCTAA
>NW_021620036.1:1171212-1181761 GCF_004785775.1 Grammomys surdaster
GCAGCCCCCAGCATCTGCCCATAGAGAGATTTGTGGTCATCAATCACTTAGGGGAAACAGCCCAAACCCTTCCACATTTAGAAGAGGCGTCCTTAACCACTCATAACAAATAACCTGGGAACAAAGCAATACTGTTTGTGTTTTTAAATAAGAGATTTAAGAGTCGTAAGTTATCATTCCTCCATTTTTGTTTGTTTTTGTAGAGAGCATACATCTGAGGTATTATCTAACTTTGACTTTGACAAACTGAAGACAATTGATGTTACTCTTTGCTGATTTCATGCTGGGCCCTAGAAGCAAATTCAGTAATGGGATGGTACAGTGGTTGGCATATCAAATCTCATTATCTTATAATTTAGATAATCAACCTTATGTAAATTATACCTCACATACATAAAACTAGAGTCCAGTTAAAGCTTTTTCTCATTGTTAACTGCCTAAATTCTTAGCAAATCTTACTATCAACTTGCAATTTTAAAAAAAAAAACTATAGGAGCTTTTATATAATTAAGACTTTTAGTTTCAGTCTTTTATCTTTGAGCCTGAAAAATCATGGGTCTGAAGTGAAGATCTAGTAACACAATGGAACTTTGTAATCTATAAACATAGTCCATAAGGCAGTTCAAAATTTTTCAAATCATTATATAATATAGTATTATAGTTTCAGAGATGATTTAGTTAATAAATATTGTATAGCTCATAAATATGGTAAACCAGAGATACTAACAGTGTAAAATGTTTAATGTATCTAAATTAATATTTATCAATTAAAAGTTTCTTTAGCAAAGGGTTTCCTTGGCCAGCCCATGATGTGTTTTTTCCATATCTCAGAATTAAATCATGTCTCATGATTTAAGATTAACTGATACAGATTTGTAAACACTAACAGAAAATTATGAGTTTAACCATGTCCAGTAGTTTATAAGTCAATAACTGTGTTTTTGACATGGCCCCCATAACTGAGCCTCTATACCCCATGCCCTTAATCTCTTATATGTTCTTCCTTTCACTTAGAGATGCCCTTGCTCTTTATATTCCTGATATGGACTCCATACACTACTGAAAAATAGGAAATGGATCTAGAGTTGTTGGGTTAATTGAGAGGACACCCCCCCTTCCCCTGTTAATAACCTTTCTACATAGCTAGTTACTACAGTTACAGGATATAACCTTTGCTTACAAGTACTAGTAGCAACATGCCTACTGTGCCAGAAAGCTTCTGAATATATATATATATATATATATATATATATATATATATATATATATTATATATTTGATCTTTCTCTTTACTCTCACTATACTAGATCAAGGAATTCCAATCACACAACAGATTCTCCTATCTTTCCCCTTCTAAGCTTCATTTTCTTCACATTACATTCATGTCCTGGCAGCAGGGCATTAAACAGGGGTCCAAGGAGACCTCCTGAAAGAGAAGATGGGGAACAGGTGAACAGGAAGGGAAGACAACCTGAATATAGTCTGATCAGATCGCCATCTTTATTTTGAACACACAGGTTATATACAGAAAAAGGCAGGATGTGGGGAAAGTGATGATGCAGGATTGTGGATGTTTGGGGGAATAAAGATTGTTCAGGGGGAGTACAGATATCTTGCAGAACATAGTGTCAGCTGGGTGAAGGTTCAGTGAACAGGACACTATGAATCTGCCTATGATTCACTTGTCTTTATCTAAGTTGGTAGTATCCAGCAAGGTTACCTATCTTACAAGGCCTATGAGTAGCCAGGCTTGGCAGCCTTCCACCAAAGCTTCTGTTTACAATAACTCCCAGCTATCTGTTTCAGTTTTTTTTCCACAGAGAACCAAGATTGGTTGCTAGCAGGCATGTATGTCAGGCCTATTGCTGAATTTAGGC
The DNA here is from genome assembly GCF_004785775.1 of Grammomys surdaster. Lineage (NCBI taxonomy): Eukaryota > Metazoa > Chordata > Mammalia > Rodentia > Muridae > Grammomys > Grammomys surdaster. The sequence goes on from NW_021620036.1 coordinate 1,173,090, forward strand.
CTACGGCTGATTTTAGGCCTTCAGTGTATATGCAGGACTGCTCCTGACTCCTTTCTAGAAAATCCCAACATCTCAATTTGTTTCTGCCCTCTACTCAAATCCATTACTAATCAAGGCTACTACTGTTACAATAAATATTGCGTTCTGGACAAATCATGTGAAGCCTACACAGGTCTCACTTGGGTGGATTTATTAACAAAGGATCTTCTGTGAGTGATTGAGAAGGGAAAGATGTGAAGAAGACAAAGAGCTATGGGTCAATGGATCGGGGTTTGTTTGTTTTATCTGGGCTGTGACTCCAGTGATGCATGCACAGAGGGATGTGAAAAGGGTGGCCATGGCAACGGACACAGGATCAGTGCTGTTGCCTAGAGATGACATCTTTGCAGCATTCAGGAGCTGCCTGTAAATAGCTTCTGGCTCTCCACAGATGCACCTGATGCTAACAACTACACTCATCATTTCTGCCTAGCAGCATGTCCACTCTCTTCTAATGAAATTCACAATATCCTCTTCCTGTGACATCCTGAACATACTTGGTTTATAGATACCAGTTCTATATGCCACATCTACTGTCAATGGGCCTGTAATTTTAAAGATACCTTAACCCTTGTATCTTCTAAAATAGGTGGCAGTAAGTTACTCCTGGGGTCATCAGGCCCTTACTAATGATATAGATTTGGATTTCTTTTTCTGAGAAAGCAACTAAAGAGGAAAGTCAATATTTCTATATTCATATTCTACAGCATTGTGTTTTTATTTGTCAGGAGAGAAGCTATCTCTACCCCATATCCACATCTGTTACCAATGGGCCTAAAATCCTTAAGATACTTGAAGCTTCTTATCTTGCCGAAAAGGTTCAGTTTAAGGCTCCATTTAACAGTGGTACCCGCCATCCAAAAACTACTACCCTCACCCACTTCTGCCTAGAAGCAAATGAAACTTTTATCTACAGGAATCCACAAATTTCTATTTCTGCTCTATTACAGCTTAACTATACTAGGTTTATAGTTAGGGGCTCAGTGACTCATACCAAGTGGGGTATGTCATAGTCACATATTAAATTTCAATACTTTTACCTCCTTCTTCTGTTATTCTTCCGAGAACTTTAAGACTAATTCTTACCTACACTGAGTCTCCAAAACAGCCCCTCCAAGCTCTGAGAGTAGTCATGAGTCCTCAGGGATAGTTTCTTGTTCTGGACAGGTAGAATCTTCCTAATTGATTTGCAAAGTCCTTCTTGACAGTTAGTCACATACTTTGTCATATTGAGACACAACATCTCCTTCTGATTTTTTATGACTTTTTAATTTTTATGATTTTTTTCACCCACTTGGCCTTTTTGTCTTCCTAAGATTATCACGCAGGAATTACACACATGTACTCTAACCTTCCCACATGGTACTTGTAACCCTTAATTCATTTAAATAACACCAATTATAGGGTAATTCTTTCTCGTGAGTACTGAGGGATATTTCAAATATGTCTCTCCTTACCGAAACCCTAGCACACTAATATATTCTTACTATGGTATTGACTTTCTAAAAATTGGTAGAAACATTCCCTATTACAGTTTAGACTGCCTGAGTAGGTTGTTCGCACTGCATGAATATCCTACACAGATTTAGACATACTTGGTCAATAAAACCAGATAAAGGACCTGAATTCATTTCTAAAATCACTGTAAATTCAGAATGCTATGTTGTCCGTTTTCTATGTGTATCAAAATGCTTAGAAAAGATGTAAAGAGTTAGTGAATGATATTACTTTCACTCATAAAGTTTCTCCTCTATCAGGTTTTTCCTAATGCCACACTAAGAAGAGCAATATCTTGGGACAAGTCATTTAATTTTTTAAAATTATAAATGATAAGGGGCAACAATTCAGATGGCTCCAGAACAGCTATCTGATAAGCACATATCCTACTCTACAGGTCTTCTCAAGGTTAACCTCCCTTATGTACAACTCATTCCAAGTTTGGATTCCTTTCTCATGATAGAGCTTGGGCTATCCATATTCTTCAAACCTTCTAGACTACAGGACCATGAAAACACTAGAAATTCCAGATACATATCTCAAAAAAAGGAGAATTCCTGATTCTTCTTTCTGTTTAGAATCTGGATATCGCTATGGCATCTCTAACTTTGACCCACAAGCAACCTGTTTTTGCAAATGTGGAAAAGAACAGCCCAGCTTCAATATAAGTGGCAACTCCAAATATCTTTGTCTTTTCCAAGACCAAACAAAGCCAACTTATAATCCAAGTATCTCCTGGGTCAGATGCCCACATAGCAACAGTAAGTTCAATTATTATGATCCAGGGATTGGCATATAACCTTAAGAAGACTCCCATGGGGACCTTCAACATTTTGGATACATGGAATAAAAGATGGACCCAAAGGACAATGGGACAAATCTTTGCCAATACATTGAGTGCTGGTCTGTGAGGGCAAGGGATATTAGTAATGTTTAGATCTTTAGAGAAAGAATGTGGTACCTAGATAGTACAGTAGAGACCAGTCAACAGTCTGAAAGCATCAAACTCTCCATTGTGTGAGATCCCACACAGTTTTTGACTTTTGGAAAGAAAGTTTCTCTGTGTAGCCCTGACTGCCCTGGCACTCACTCCTGTGTCTTAATCCAGGCATTGGGATGCCCATTTATATGACTCTCAGAATCTCCTCCACAACTTTGGCAGTAACATTGGGCCACTTGAAGTAACTTCATGCTTCCTTTGTGCTCCATTAAAGTGTTGCTGGTAGTGGCTGTTCCCCTCACACATGTAACCCTACATTCTAAGTTCTGTATCCTCATAACCATTTTTTCTGCTTCATCATGGTGAATCCTACGATTTGTGGAATAAAAATTGACTGAGTCCATGGTTGTCCAAATTAAAGATTGCTGTATTTCAATGCATTTCAAAATGGCCAGATGGCTGTTGACCCTAATTTAGGGAGTGGAATAGTGTTCACTGGCTTTTTGAAGTTCTTGTTGTAGTGGGGAAAAGTGAGATAATGGAATTAAGATAAGAGTATTGAAGATTCATTGTTAAAATGATACAAAGAGAAGGGGAGAGACAAAGGCAGGGATTTGAGTCAAGTGAATGGGGATTACAAGGAGTTTGTATAAGACCAGAATTTAGTCTTAATTGAAAACAAAGGCTTTTATTACCAAGGACTTGAAAAAGGACAAAAAAACTATCTCTTAGCTAGAATTTATCACATAGCAAATTGTTTTTACTGTAAACATCACTCTCATTCTATAAGGTATACTTTCAGATTTGTGTCTTATTTCAAACTGTGAGATATTTGTTCCAGTCTTGGTACACATCACCTCAAATATCACTTTACTATCTGGATATAGGAAGTGACTCTTCTTGAATAATTACTTAGTCCTGTACTTCATCAGCACATACTAATACATCACTTTCAGGAAACTTATGAGTTGTAGGGCAGATGTCATGCCCGGATCGCACAGGGGCAGCCTGGGTGTGGGCGCGTTCCAGAGCCCATGCGCCGGCACACAGATGTCAGGGCAGTCTCGGGGAGGTGGGCGTGCAGAGCGGACCGTGGAGAAAAAGGCTTCTCATCCCCTGTCCCGTGAGCTGGCGTGCAGTAACAAGAGACACAGGACACAATCCGCGTGGCTAACTAGAGTACAGAGAACACCGGCCAGACGAACAACTTCTCTCCCTCCCCCTGCCCCTCATGGACAGGGGCACCTGCGAGCCTTGACTTACTTGAACGAAGAGTCCAGAATTTAAGAGACATGTGATGATTTAAAATATGTTGATTTATTAACAGATGACGGGCTTGGGTGGTGAATGATGAAACGCTCTCCCGAAAAATGTCAGAAGGTGTCTTGCTTATATATTGGAAACGGAGGAGAAGGGCGGAGCCAGGGAAATCTTGAAGCAGAGAGTTGTTGTCTCCGCCCCCTCTCTGGGCTCTGGGAATTGTGGCCAAATTACAGTCCCACAATGAGTCACAGAAAATCTCCATTTTGGTGCCAACTCAATTTTAACAAGTGCCTTCTCTTTCAGCAGTTACCAGGATGAGACCCTTAAATTTTGTAGGAACACTGAGGCCAGAATAAGGAACTGATTTTGGAGTAAACATAAAGCCAAAATCAGTTCCTAGATGGTATCTATTAGCTGAGTGCATATATGCTAAGATTTATGTAGACTGTGTACTAAGACATCTGAGGTCAAACACTTAGCAGGCACTGAAACTGTCAGAATAATTCCAACCACCATGCAAATGGATATAGAATATCCATCACTCTGTGAGTCCTGGAGGACATTTGCCTCACTCTCAAAGAAGAATACTGCTATTTGTAAACATGTCTGGCTATGTGCAAATATAAATTAGAGACACCAGTTGGAAGGAACCCTTTATCACTTAGAGACCAACTCCATTGGAGAATACCCAGTTTTGTCTCATTGGCCCCTGGGATTTACAACTCCTTACTCTACTGATTTCAATGTTTCTTGTAATAATGAACATGCAAAGAATTTTCCTATAGTTTTAGGAAAGAAATAGCAAAACTACTCAATGATGAACCAAATGCTACTAATGAAATTTCCACAGGGTTCCTGCCATTGCTTACTAGCCTAAGACTCTCCATCCCAGATTACTCAAATGAGACAGCCCTAGATATCCAAACCTTCCAAATTGTTCCAATGCTGCCTGTACTTCCATAGAATGTCATGGTCCTGTAGAGCTAGAACTATTGTAGTGTATATAAAAGTCACAGTATGTTTGGTAGGGCAGAATATGGTGATGTAGAAGGGTGCCTTGCTGGAGCCATGCTGAGACATACTTTCCCACAGAAGTACACCTGGTATAGTATAGAATAGAGTTTATTTAGGGACATGCGAAGGGGAGGGGAGTTGAAAAGGGAGTACAGGAAAGAAATACATGCATAAAGAGAGAGAGCAACAGAGAGAGAGAGAAGCAGAGAGAAAGAGAGATGGAGAGACAATGTAAGAGAGAGAGAGAGAGAGAGAGGGAGAGAGAGGGAGAGAGAGGGAGAGAGAGAGAGAGAGGGAGAGAGAGAGAGAGAGAGAGAGAGAGAGAGAGAGGATAGAAACAAAAATGGAGACAGAGGAGGAGAGGCTAGCCAGAGACACATGGAGAGAGAGAATGGAGGGGTAATTGGAGAGAAGGAGAAAGGGATCTAGGAGAGAAGAGAATCAAAGAGATAGAGGAAGCAGGGAGAGGAGGAGGAGCCAAAGCATCAGAGCATAGAAGAAATGCTAATGTTCCTCAAAAAAAGAGAAATTTGAAAGAGGTGATGGTGAAAAAGGTATTGGGTTTTAGTGACCTTTATCTACTTCCTAATGACTTTGGTGCAACATGTCTCTGAGAAATGTAAGAAGATGGGGATCAGGATGTTGCTGCAGTCTTAGGAGTATTGGGTGTTTTCTTGCTGTCTAAAATCTAGTAGTAGGTAGTAGGTACTAGTACTGGTAGTAGGATCAAGTCCAGTAGAAGAATCTGTGACTGTTAGAATAAGCTGGAACATTTGTGAGTTACTTCTCTGAAACTGTCCTGGATAAAGTATTTGAGTATGCACAAGGTCTTGATAAGATGGTGAAATATATATGTGATGTAGAGAATTAAGTTATGCACAATTGGGAGAAGAATTTTTTTCTTACATGTACATTTGAAACACTTTGGATATTGTTGTTGGCATTATGGGAGTTCCAAACACAGGAAAAGACAGGAAATGACACCATCTGGAATAGGAACCATGTAGGAAAAGTAGGCTACTGACTGACTGGTATACTTATTTGGATGGAACCTATTTGGTCCCTAATAGGTAGATCTTAGTGGGTTTCCTGTAGCTTATTAGTTTGCAAAAGAGATATTGTTAGCAGTATGAACACACTTTAAGGTGAGGTTAGAGAAGACAAAAGCCTTCCATGGAGCAAAAGAAGAAGAGGATATATATATATATATATATATATATATATATATATATATTCATAATGAGAAACATTTTAAGTTTACATTTAGAAGACAATTAAAGGAAACTCAATTTGATGACATTATGTATATGATAGTTGATCATATAGTTTAGCATGAGAATCACCTTAAGTCAAATGTTAAAAGGCAACCAAAGGCAATTTATATTTGTCACTATGATTGCTGATTGTGTAAATTTTGTATCAGATACAATCTAAGTCTGTAGGTAGAAGATAAATAAACTTGAAGTTTGAACATATATTTATCAATGTTAGACAGTATGGTAGAATATTTCGTTAGGAATAAGATAAATTATCAGAACTCCATTGGTTATTGTTACCTTTGAAGTCACTATTTAACCATGGTATAGTAAGGGGAAGTAATATGAAGAAGTTTGTCACTGGACACTGAGTTTGTGTAAGGAAGTAGGAGAAACTTATATCTGTGAAATTATATACCTGAACTTGTGTATCTTTTATGATGAAGTCAGTGAGTAAAGCAAATATGTCTGGCTTTAGGATAAGAAATCTGGTAGTATTAACCCGTTAAGAAATTGATTAATTAACTAATGAGGGGGTTGATTATATGGACTAAGAAAGATGAGGTCTATTTTCTAGCTGTCATGCTGTAGTCAACTTATGTGTTAATGTAGTCAGAAATCTTGAAAGAATAAACTATAATCTTGATGTCATATATAATTAAAATTACAAAGGTTGGTCTATAATCCACCACCTAAACAATTTCTAGGTTCTTATGGTCTCTATCACAACTTGGGCAGAGTCAGTCTGGCCATCAGGTCCAGAAGAAGAGAAGCTTTTCCTTTTGGAATAGGAACATGGAAGAAATGACTCACATTGTGTTAGGCAATGTGAGACATGTAAATGTCTGGGTGTCCTGTGTCCACAATTTAGGCTAAGGCTTGACATTACAAAAAGGCAACGGAGCCTGTTTCTTCAGTGTATATCATACCACAATCCAGAAAGTCTTGTCATTACATTCATATCATTTCTGATACTATACTGCCTGGTTTTGTGTGACTTATTGTCATACACTGGAGTTATCACAGAATAAGTTGCCTCCCTTGAGGATATTTGTATATAAGATCCAGCTGTAAGTCATTTTCTCAAGTAGTGATCAAGTGTTGTGGGACTCATTGTGTGTGGAGCCATTGCTGGGCTGGTTGTTTTTAATCCTATAAGAAAGTAAGCAGAACAAATATGCGTGAGCAAGCCAGTAAGCAGCATCAATCCATGGCTTCTATAGAAGTTCCTGACTCCAGATTCCTACAGTGTGTGAAATTCAGTCTAGACTTCCTTTAGTGATAAACACCAATTTAAGTGTTAGCTGAGTGAACTTTTCCTCCCCAATTTGCTTCTTGTTCAAGATGTTTTGTGTAGGAATAGATACCTGACTAAGACAGAGATCTTAGTGGATATCCTGTCAGAATTTGAGTCTTTGTCACAATAAGGTTAGTTTAGCAGAATTCTAAAAAAATTGAGAGCTAGTATTTATAAAGAATATGTGAGTTAAAAAATCTGTGTTTGTTTTTAATCATGTTTTAGAATGTATATAGCAAACAAAGAAAGCATATTATAATTTTATAGCAGTAATGACAGTAGTAAAAACAAGGATAAACATATCTTCAAGTGATCTCTAATACTTTTACTGTTGCAAATCTTTAAATGACTATTAAAATCATTATTTAAAAAGGTAGGAAATCAAACACAAATATTATCATAATTGAAGTGTCTTTGAAGACCTTATATCGGGCTGTTCTAAAGTGGCGAGGCAGTCAGGTTGGAAGTGCATATAACAATGATAATGGAAAGTATTGAGATTTCATTAAACCAAGTTGATGTTGAAGCTCCATCTAGCCATATGGTGGCCTTTTAGCTCTCAAGTAGCTAAAGAGATAGCTCTACCTGTGGAGAATAATCATTTGGTACATCTTATCTTAGAAAGGAACACCAGAAATGTTGTGTATCCTAGAATGAAATGGCAGACATGTAGCAGAGATAAACATATAAAGACAAATCAAAGTTGCAGAGTATAAGGCATGCACAGCGAGTCTTGGCAGTATAGGTGGGGGCTGCTGGCAGGGACTGTGCAAAAGTTCAGGTGCACACCTCACCCCTGTAGAACAACATGCCATGTGTATGGTCCTTGTTGGAGTTCCAGCCAGCTGTTAAGGCTGCCTTAGGATCAGGTCAGGCATAGAACAATAGTGAAGGGGAGGAGAAGAAAGCATAGAGCAGAGGAATAAATTGGTTGGGAGCAAATTGGGGGAGACAATACATATACATCTTTCCATTTTTTTATATTGCTGGTGAAAGTTCTAAAAGCTGTCTTTTTAAAGCACTGATAAGCATCCACTTAGAGTCATTTCTTGTGGATCTTGGCGCCAAATTCTGGAGCCTTTAAGACTAATAGGCATCCTAATAGGGAACCTAGAGTAGCAGAGAAGACCTTTGTTTTTTGGGTAAGAATAGAAGTAATTAATACTATCCTTAAAATCGTCCTGAGAATTAATTAAAAATTAGAAATGACACTCAGGCCAGACCATCATGTAATCACATGATGAAGTTGTTCTTGAGCTCAGGCTAGTGTTTGATCAATGACCAGTAGAATGGTTTACCTAAGCCTAGAATTTTCCATTATTGAGAGTAAAACCACCCCAAGGAGAGAGAAAAATCTCACACAATG
>NW_021620036.1:1196761-1211619 GCF_004785775.1 Grammomys surdaster
TATGTCAGATTATGGCAGAGCCTCTCAGGAGACAGGTATATCAGGCTTTTGTCAGCATGCACTTCCTGGCATCCACAAAATTGTCTTTGTTTGTTGACTACACCTAGGATGAATCCCCAGAAAGGGCTGTCTCCAGACTGCTACTCCTCAAATTTCTGCTCCACTCTTTGTCACTCTATTTGCTTCTTTGAGTATTTTGTTATTCCACAAATTACCGAAGTACCCATACTTTGGTGTTCCTTCTTCTTAAGCTTCATGTGGTCTTTGAGTTGTATCTTGGATATTGTGAGCTTTTGAGCTAAAATCCACTAATCAGTGAGTGCATACCATGAGTGTTCTTTGTAACTGGGTTACCTCACTCAGGATGATACTTTGTAGTTCCATCCATTTGTCTAAGAATTTCATAAATCCATTATTTCTAATACTTGTGTAGTACTGCACTGTATAAATGTACCTAAGTTTCTCGAATGATTATTCTGTTAAAGGACATCTGGATTTTTTCCAGCTTGTGCTATTCTAAATAAGGCTACTGTGAACATAGTGGAGCATGTGTCCTTGTTATGTGTGGGAGCATTTTTTGGGTTTATGCCCAGGAGTGGCATAACTGGGTCCTCAGGTAATACTATCTCCAATTTTCTGAGGAACCAATAGACTGATTTCCACAGTGTTTGAACCAGCTTGCAATCCCATCAACAGTGGAGGACTGTTCCACTTTCTCAAAATCCTAGCCAGCATCTGCTATCCCCTGAGTTTTTGATCTTAGCCATTTTAACTGTTGAGAAGTGTAATCTCATGTTTGTTTTGATCTGCAATTCCTTGATGACAAAGGATGTTAAACATTTCTTTATGTGCTTTTCGATCATGAGTTTCCTCAGTTGAGAATTCATTTAGAGTAATACATTATGATAAGTTAGCTATGGAGGACCACAAGATTCAAGATGAGGTTGTTACTCTAGTCAGGGTGTTCCCAAAACCCATCTCCACCCAACTTAAAAGTGGGGACTTCTGCCCCTTGACCAAGCAGAGAGGGACCAACCAGTACCCCCAATGACTGGTAATCTGAATTCTTGCTTAGGATGCAAGGCTAATAACTCCAAGGGAATATAAATAAAAGTTAAAAATATCTCTCTGGGTTAGCTGTAGGATAAGCCTGACTGCATATGGGTTGATGTCAAAATTATCCCTTCTCCAAGAAAAAGACATTGGGATGGCTATGGCCCTCATGCCTCACTGGACAACAACAGAGGGACTGGAGCCATTAATAAGTACCCTTCAATTACTGGAAGTCAGACCTCTACCCCGCCTTTGCAAGATTAGAATCGCCACAGCACTTCTACACTTAGAGAAGGGAGGGATTGTCAGGGGCAGCCCTGCTTATACACTTAAGGCCTAAAATCAGCCATAGGCCTAAAATCAGCAATAGGCCTATCATACATGTATACTAACACCAAGATTTGGGTCTCTGTGGAAAAACATTGAAACAGATGGCTATAAGCTATTGTAAACAGGCAGCTTTTGTGTAAATTTACCAGACTGAGTAGTCATAGACCTTGTAAATTGGTAGTCAATGTGGATAATAACAATTTAGATAAGGACAAGTGAATCGTAGGCAGATTCATAGTGACCTATCCCCTGAAATTTCACCTAGCCGATTCACTGTTCTGAAAGAGATCTGTATTCCCCCTGAACACTCATGCCCTGTTCTTCTCCACTTCCGCATATCAAGACTTTTTGTGTTTATAACCCCTGTGTGAATAGCTGAAAATTATGATTTGATTTAAAAAATAAATAAAAATATAAAAAGCAGTCTATTTAAATTCAGAGAGGAAGCAATGGATTATATATATACTTTATTTGTGTACTCTTTCAAAAAAAACTACATCTAGAACGGGCTTTATCTTCTCCCACATAAGTATCAAATACAAAATGCCCTTTGATGATGCATTGCTTTCTCTCATAGGCTGCTCCTCCTACCACTCATATAGCAACTAACCAATCATTCATCATTCAAAAAGTAAAGACATTGGGACTATTACTATTTCTATAAAATAATAAAAAACAAGTGACAGGGAAAAGTACAGTCATATATTTTTTTTCAGCCTTCACTTTTATACAAGCCAAGTAAAAAGAATACTTAAATAATTCTGAGTTCTCTGAAGATATGAGTTCAAGACACAGCACAAGAAAGAGCAACCCACTTATTTGTATACTCAGATATCCCATAAAGTCTCTTATATGGAAATCATAGAATATGTAAAAAGTACATAGTATATTATCAAATGATGGAATGTGCCCTAGTGTACAGGGCAGTGAATTGATACTGGGGAATCATCTGAAAGAGAGAATGAGGACAAGGGCACCTGAAGTAAAGCAGCAAGTCAAGAATTCTGATCAAGCTGTCAAATTTTTATTGTTCCCAAACCAGGTAATATACACATAGAAGCAGGATATGAGGAGGGGGATGACATAGGGTATCTTTGTTTCTGGGGAGTACAGGTGGTCTCAGGGGGAGTACAGATGTTCTCAAGCACAGGATATTGCCTGGGTGAAAAGTTTACAGAAGAAACAGAGCAGAACAGGTTGCTAGGTATTTGTCCATAAGAGCTATGTTCATTTGTTCTGATCTCAGATAGTACTTTCCCACCAAGTCTACCTGTTCACAGATCTATAGCTATTTGTTGTTAATTGGATTAGTTCTTTCCCACAGGGGCAAAGACTTGTGCCATCGGCATGTATGGCTGACTTAGGAGTTAATGTTTAAGCAGGATCATTCCTGATAGGAATGAAGCAGTGTAAGTTCTATGTGGGTAATGACTTGATATCTCCTTTTTAATTAATTTTTTGTTGTTTTTATTGAATATTTTATTTATTTGCACTTCAGCTGCAATCCCTCTTGACCATTTTCCATTTCTAGAAATTCCTTATCCCATCCAGCTCCTCCTTATTGCTTTTTTACCACTTTAATCACAAGCAAGTATTTAAGTCAGTCCTAGGTTGAGGAACTAGCAATACAAGAGATGCAAATAGTCAAGGAACAAGCAAGAAAATAAACACAAATAGTCAAAGAACAGGCAAGGAAATAAACAAAATTCTGTGTACACTGTCTTGGTCAATGTTTCTCTGGGGCTCAACAGGATGACCAAAATATCTGAGCCAACTTCACTGTCCTAGCCCAAAGTGATTTTCATGTTTAAAGCCCACTTCTCTGTTCTATGTGGACTAATATTTAGATTTGTGCATGAAATTACTTCTTTCTTCTAGCCTACTGGCAGTTTCCTGCCTGAAGTCACTTCCTTGTCCCATGTCAAATTCTTGCCAAGCAGCCCCAATGGCTCTCCCCCTTTTTTATTTCATTAACAAAAGTGAGCCAGTCTTAGGTCATTCTGCCAAGAGTGCTTTCCTTACCCATCATGGAATATGCATTAACAAAAGCAATGCATTTCTGTCTTAGTTTCGTAAGGCCCTCTGCAGAATCTTACCATTCCTTTGCTTTCCAGTCTATTAAATTAATAATTATTTATGGAGGATCATTTTCAGTTTCAAGTCATGTACGTTGGCTACCAACAAGTTGATGTTGTTAAAGACAAGCTTTAACATGATGGGCAGGAAAAAAAAAAGTATTCTCTGTACAAAAAGTGCTAGCATGATCAAGCTATTTATATCAGTCTTGAAGCTTGACCAAATAAAAATGCTGACCTCAGGACATGGGTAATTTTATCAGTAGTATTTGCCTCATCAATGCTCAGCAGAGCAGCATTCTTTAAACTCACAAGCTTACTTTGCAAAGTTAAAATATCCACAGAGGAGTTATAATTATGCCAAATACACTGAAAGTATCTTTAAACTTTTTCCTATTTATAAGGACTACCATTCTAAAGTTAAAAGCTAACATGAATCCAATGGTATTTGGCATGTCACTTGTAATGGCTCATTACTCTTAAACTCTGAACCTTCTTCCAATAATTTGAATAAGATAAACAGAATCAATCGATTCATCCAAATGCATATCTAAATACTCTTGTATAATCAATACATTAGTAACATTTTTTTGCTAAATGATTAACAAAAGTAGCTGCCTTAACTTCCTGTGTCAAAATAATTGCAGAAGCAGTGGTGCTAGCAATGAATGTAATTAAAGCTTTTATACCAGCAATAATCAAGCTCAGTACCCTCTTGATTCTGGTTAAAGCATGACTCACTTCTTCCAGTACTTGCAGGCTATGTTCAGAAGACTAAGATTTTTTGATAATCAGGGCACTAAAACAAAATCTGGGTGAAAGAATTCCATAACTGACATGCAAGATTTTAACACACTAACACAATGAACCATTGTACAATCAATACAACTTATTTTAAACTTTGTACAAGAAACAAAAGTAATTTTAACTTCACAAATAAAAGTGCCTTATCACATGTAGTAACAGTTGTTTGAAAAACAGAGATGCTGCCAGAAATTTATCTCTTGCTAGCATAACATCATAACGAACTGCAGCTAACTTCCAAAAGTGCCTCTGAAAACTTCCAGAATTAGATTTTCAAATGAAGATTCTTTTTTTTTTTTTGTAAATGCAAAGAGTGTTTTATTTTGCAGAAATCCAGCATGCTGGGGTCTCCCATCACCAAGATAGAAAGACAATCAAGTGATATCAAGATTTGATTTAAAGCACATTAGAGTTAAGTGTAAATGAGTTTCATCTTTCTCTTTCTCTATCTCTAGCCATTCAAGAACCTTTACCAGGGTGTGGAGTCTGGAGCCTGGGTGTTTTGATTTGTTTTGATTTGTTTTGTTTTGGTTTGGTTTGTTTTGGTTTGGTTTTTGTTTTGTTTTGTTTCCTATTTCCTATTAGTAGTTGACTTGCCTGAGCTTGTTTAGACTTGCCCAATTCTTAGGCCTAGTCACCCAAACTGCCTCATCATGTAATTTTGACTCTAAAAACAGATGGGCTACTACATTTATTGTATGGAAGTCACTATATATAAGTGCATACATTAATAACATTTTAAAGACACTGGAAAGGTATTCAAACTAGTTGGAATGACATTGCTATATCAGTAAGTTATAAGGACATTGAGATAATATTTTCACAGTTCTGTTTCTGTATTAAAAGAAAAATAGACCTTGCTAGGATAAAGTGTCTGTCCACTTTCTTTTTTTTTTTTTTTAGACTTTATTATTTTTTTTAATTTCTTTTTTTTTTGAACATGAAATGCTTTTTTATAGCATGTTTTACAAGGGGAGGGGGTAAGAGGGGCCAGGTGGTGGAAAAGTACAAAATCTTCATGGCCTGTGCCTTGAAACATGTCATGGTCTATACGGTACACTGCCTTGAATTATGATCTACCTACTGTTCTTCAGAAGATATGGTACACTGCTTGAGTTATGGTCTCCCTGCTATTCTTAAGATGATATGGTACACTGCTTTGAGTCTATCTGCAGTTGCTAAGCAGGATCTTGCAGTTGCCAAGCTTCAGAGGACATTGTGCTGGTGGGGAAAGGTAGGGGGTGAGGGTAAGGGCTTCTGGCATCTCCCCCTTCTCTGTTTAGTTAGAGAAGGCATTTTATGATCAATCCCAACTATGTGAATTTTGAATTTGGATGTCTAATTATGGGGGATCTTAGACAAGTTCACAACCCCAAAACACTGATGTGAGACGAGTCACATCGATGGTCGAAGGTTTTAGGCTGTTGACGATGGGCAACGTCAAGGGACTCCGATGTGGGTAAAAGGAGGGTGAGAGCCCTGTCTTAGGCAATGTAGGCTGCACCCACTCCCAGCACCACGCACTCCTTTTCGGCTGCATTGGGTGGGCCCCTGGGAAGTGGACCTACAATAATCCTGTCATTGGGCTAACTCACAGCCATCCTAGTCCCTTGTAAATGTTCATGTTACCAACCATTTGTCAGTTTGGGGTGTAATATTGTCATAAAGGAAGGCTCCCCAATGTTAGCGGCCATATCAAGGGCGGCCTTGGTTTAGGAAAAAGCCAATTTTTGTTGTGGTGATTGGGAGGCCAAGCTCTCTAGCGAGAGAGACGAGGGCAAAGCCAGGCATACCAGGAACCCTTCTGGAGGGCGTGGAAATCTAGCAGTCGACCGTAGGGGGAGGCAGGGGAGCTGGCAGCTGTGTCAGTCTCCTGTGGAGTCACTTCTGGATCCTCTTCAATTTTCGGCTGATGGTAATGAACTTCAACCGTCTTCTTGATGGCAGCATCAACCTGGTTCCGTGGATGACAGGTCGCGGGCTACGATCTCTGTCTTTCTCAATCTTGATGTCGTGCGCACATCCTCTCAATGAGGGTCCGTCCAGAGGGGTCCGTGCCTCGAGCCCCACATCTGGGGGCCACTTGACCCGACAGGCAGGTCCTAGTTATTCGTGGGGGTGAGGAGGACTGCAACCTGGTATTCTTCAGAAGGTATGGTACACTGCTTGAGTTATGGTCTCCCTGCTATTCTTCAGATAATATGGTACACTGCTTTGAGTCTATCTGCAGTTGCCAAGCAGGATCTTGCAGTTGCCAAGCTTCAGGGAACCTTGTGCAGGTGGGAAAAGGTAGGGGGTGAGGGTAAGGGCGAGGATCCTGGTTTCTGGCCCATCTGGATTAGAACTTCTAATAGCAGGCATAACGGGTGATTCATTTTTACCTGGAAAGAAAAAAGAAGGGGATTCTCAGGGAGATTTCTCTTCCCTGGATGTAAATTGTTATTCATCGTATTTATGGTTGGGTCTGGCTTTGTGAGAGTATCTATTTTTTTCATTAATATTTGTGGTAGCCGGTTCGCTGTGCCTTCTGTGGTATTGGACAGGCATAACAGTCCTCGGCTCCATAGGGGAACTGGGTCTGGGGCATTCCCTTTACGGGTATGAGGGTCCTTCCCCATATCTGTGGCAAAGTTTTGTTGGTCTTGGTGGTGCCCGAGGTCACCAACATGGTCAGCAAGAGGTTTGCCATGAGCTTTCAGCTTTAGAGGGAGAAAAGTGAACAAGGCATGATGGAGAGTATTTCAGGGGGACTCCTTCTGAGGGGGTACCGTTCCCCCTCTTTTGTTTTTAAAGCCAATTTTTCAGAGTTCTTGTAAAATCAGGGCAGAAGCGCCAACAGTTGCTCCTTCTACAATCAGAGAGTCATGAAGACCTTATTTAAGGATATATAAATCTATATTAATAATCTTTTGTCAAAGGACTTTTATAGCACCACTGACAATTAATCAGGCTATATGATATATCGATTAGAAATAGCTTTTTCTACTTTTTGTGAGATTACCTCTCTTCTGTCAATTAACTGTTGGGGAAGTTAGGGTTTACCTCTCTCTTGAGAATATTGAACAGAGATTTAAGTTCTTTTGTGGAGAGCATAAAATAGGATCTTAGCCAATTTGCAACTCCTAGAAACTTTTGAAATTCATTTAAAATAAGTAAACTCCCTTTTTTAAAAACTCCTTTATCTGTGTGGGTTTTTTATTGGATATTATACGTATTTACCTTTCAATGTTATCTCCTTTCTCATTCTCCCCCAAGATCCCTTATCCCATACCCCCTTCTCCTAATTTTTGTGATGGTGTGCTCCAAACATCCTCCCAGTCCCATCTCCCTGCTCTCGAATTCCCACACAGTAGGGGATCCAAACTTTCGGGGACTTTGGCCCTCCACTTTCACTGAAGTCTAACAAGGTCACCCTCAATTCCCTATACAGGTGCGTGAGTCCCTCCCTTTGTGCTCTCTGGTTTAGACTTTGGGAGTTCTGGTTGAAACTTTTGATACTCCTTCTAGAAAGGACCAACGCATTCATACTTTGGTCTTCCTTCTTCTATGTGAGTTTTATGTGGTCTATATGTAGATTCTTAGACATTGTGAGCTTTTGGGCTAATATCCACTTATCAGTGAGTGCATACCATGTATGTTCTTTTGAGATTGGGTCATCTCACTGAAGGTGATATTTTCCAACTCCATCCATTTGCCTAGGAATTTTGTGAACTGATTGTTCTTAATAGCTGAGTAGTACTCCATTGTATAAATGTACCACATTTTCTGCATCCATTCTTCTGTCGAAGGGCATCTGGGTTCTTTCCAACTTCTGGCTATTATAAATAAGGCTGCTATGAACATGGTGGAGCATGTGTCCCTGTTGTATGGTGAAACTTCTTTTGGGTATATGCCCAGGAGTGGTATAGCTGGGTCCCCAGGTAACACTATGTTCAATTTTCTGAGATACTGCCAGACTGCCTTCCATAGTGGTTGTACCAGTTTACAATCCCACCAACAGTGGAGGAGAGTTCCTCTTTCTCCACATCCTCGCCAACATGTGCTGTCACTTGTGTTTTTGATCTTAGCCATTCTGACTGGTGTGAGGTGGAATCTCAGTGTTGGTTTCATTTGCATTTCCCTGATGACTAGTGATCCTGAACACTTCCTTAGGTGCTTCTCAACCATTCGAACTTCCTCAGTTGAGAATTCTTTGTTCAGCTCTGTGCTCCATTTTTTAATAGGGTTCTTTGATAGTCTAGAGAATAATTTCTTCATTTCTTTGTTCAAATGAAGATTCTTATTTCCAATATTGGATTGATTTCTAGATCAGTACATGATTGAGTCTGAATAACTGGTTACATTTTAGAAAAGTACAATAGTCATTATAACTTTTCTTTTTGATTCTCTGTTCCACAAAGTCTAAAAACTTGAGGTAAGGCAGCTTGTCCTAGGAATTAGGTGAGCAAAACTGGGTCAGGAACACATGTTCATTACAGCTTCCTAGTCACCAATGCCAGGGCACTCAGCAAGCTCCCAGGAAAGCATTATTCTTTGTCTGGGCATCAGCATGTCTCACTCATTCCTCTGGCAGCAACCATGATCTTTAAGTGTCTTGAAGAAAAATTAAGTACTGTCATCAACAATGGGGCTTTGCTGTCAGTTTGGGAAAAGAATCCTTCTTGGCAACAACTTAGGTAGTTTGGAAATTTCTGTTTTATTTATGATGGCCCAATTGGCCCATAATTAATTTAAATGTAAACTGATTTCAGTATTGGAAACTGTATTTCTTGAGAAGTAATGCATTATTTGGTGATTTCATTTAGATAATACAGAAACACACACACACATACACACACAAATGGACAATTTATAACATTTTGATTGAAATAACTTTATACAAGGAAAGCACTAATTCAAGAGTTCTCATGTTGTCTAAGCAAGAATTGCTATACTGTTCTTCATGAACATGAGGAACTAGACTACCTGAACAACTCGAAACTTGGACCTAATTTCAGTAGAAGCGTAGCACTAGAGATCAGCTCAAGGAGATGTGTGCCGATGGATGAATATGACGTAGTTGGAGGAGGCATAAGCCAAGAAATTGTCAAGATTTTATTCCCTGATCTTATTTGGAATTTCCCCATGAAAAATTCTCTTTTTTTATAATTTATTTTTTATGTTCAAATTGTAAATTTTTTCTTTTCAGACAGGGTTTATAAACAGCAAAAAGCAGGACGTGGGAAAGGAGAGGGTGTTTAGGGGGAAATTAGATATCTTTCAGAACAGGGTGAACTAAGGATATATATATATATATATATATATATATATATATATATATATTTATACAAACACACACAAAAATACACACACACACACAGACACACACACATATATATATGGACAATATTTTTTTACACTTTATGTGCCTAAATATAATTTGGTAACTTAGAGAAAGTTTTCTAAAACATGTTTTAGCATATCATGCCATATGATAGCTCAGCAATCTAATATTAATATTAATTTAATATTAATGGAGAAACACATATTACATAAATATTTTATTCCTTAAACCCTAATATATATTTTGTCAGAAGGGATTATATATTAGGCAGAGACAAGTCTTAATAAGGTTGCTCATATGGAATCACATATACAGTTTCCTAAACATCTCTCCACATGCTCATCACAACACGAAACATTATTCAGCCCTCTAATAAAGGCAAGTGCTCAAAGAATCACAAAATCATTATAAATAAAACCTCAACTCTATACTAAAAGATCTGTGTAAAGGTTGACAGTGTACTGGAAGTGGTGCATACAGTGAATAAAAAGGCTTTAATATAGTTGTATCTGAATAGAAAGAAAACAATGTATTGCAAGTTTTGAAATTATCATAATTTAAGTATTATATTTATGATTATTTGGGGATACTATGTAAGAAAGAGTCATAAATTTATGATTTCATATTTGGTAGGATTTGTTCCTTATTTTATGCAAAAAGGAAGTTGGTGATTGAATCAAGTGTTACTTTTATGATGAATCAGTTAATATTAATAATATTAGGAATGGCACTTTCATCCCTTTATATATATATATATATATATATATATATATATATATATATATATACATCCTCAAGCACAAAACTGTTACCACTCCCTTATCTAATGTGAGGTATAAAAAACAAAAACAATACAGAATTATGACAAGTACAATCTAACATTTAGCTTTTAAACTAATTTTTTAATTTATTTATATTCCAAAATTTGCTCTCCTTTTCAGTCCCAGATCCTAGAGTCTTTCATCCCATCCCACTCCCCTTTGCCTGTAAGAGGTTGTTGTCCCATCCACCTACTACCTCGACCTCACCCCCCTCAAATGTCTCCCTTTCCTGGGGCATTAAATGTCTCCAGGATTATGAGTAACCTTCTACACTGCGACCCAACAAGACAGTCCTCTGCTACATCATAAGTGCCCAGGGTAGAGCTAAATATGCTTTTTTTTGTTGTCTTTATATTGTTGTTCACTTTATGGGGTTGCAATCCCCATGATCTCCTTCAGTCTTTCCCTGAACTCTTACATAGGGGTCCCTGACCTCATTCCAATTGTTTGCTGTACGTGTACATATCTGTCTCAGTCATCCACTCGTAGAACCTCTCATAGGACAGAAATACTAGGCATTTGTCCTCAAGCAAAACATGCCATTATTAAAAGTGTCCAAGTTTGTAGGCCAGTACAAATCTCTAACATTCATTTTTCATAGCTTTGTAAATGAGTTACATCTTACTTCCCTTCTGGGATTTTGCCTGGAATGAAAGAAAGGTTTTGATCTGTAGAAAATTATATAGACTTATATCTCAAAAAGCTACTATTTCCTGTATCAGTATGAAAGAGGATGTCCCCAGAATCATGAAGAATGCTAAATGCCTGAGGAAACACAACATATTGTGGCTCTATCCATTTAGTTATCTGTCTGTCTATCTCTATCTATCTATGTATTTATGTAGCTATGTATCTATGTATATATGTATCTATGTATCTATCTATCTACTTATCTATCTATCTATCTATCTATCTATCTATCTATCTATCTACCTATCTGTCAGTCTATAAACCAGCTATTTATTTCTTAAAAACCAATGGAGTGCAACTAGTTCTGACCATATGTATACAAGTATATTGTCATTGACTCCTATATTGGCATTCTAAAAACAGTGCTGTGGACACAAAAAATATCTACCTCTATACTATATTCACTCAGTGCAAATAGTCTCAAAGCATATAATAGAAACTCCATTTCCCATCCCTTCTGTGCTCAAATAATTATTCCACTTCATTTTGTGCAGATCTTATGCTGCAGACAAACTGCAGAAGTGGGTAGGACCTGAGAAAGATGGATATAGCAGGTGACATGGAGATCAATTGCTGTGGAGATCAGGTTGAATATTCTCTGAGCCACTGAGGATATTTTGTCTCAGTCTGGACTCAAAGGAGGAAGAAATGTTTTCAGAAGGACACAGGGTTTATTTACAATTTCTACAGCAGTGATGATACCATATCTTATTTGCATTTTGAAGAATTTCAAAGACATAATTATGCAAAAAGAATGAAGTGCTGCCTTCATGGAATTGCAGAGACAATATACAATGGTTCCCCTAACTTCACTTCCCATAGAAAAGAATTTTGAATCTGTTCTGCCTTGTATCTCCTGAATTGGGACTTTTACCCCCAAACAAAATCAAGATTACCAGGGATGAGCCAGGTGTATAGATTTAGGTAGTCAGTAAGTCTGCGTCATTCACAAGAGATTCAAAAGCTACTGTGTCTTTTTGAGATGGATAGGAGCATGCCACATAGATATACAGATAGGAGCAGAGCCATGTCTGTTGCAGAAAATGTCAGAAAGGATATGAGATGTAATTCCACAGAAGGAGAGAGAGGAGAGGAGAGAGAGAGGAGAGAAGAGAGAGAGAGAGAGAGAGAGAGAGAGAGAGAGAGAGAGAGAGAGAGAAGGGAAAAAAAGTCTTTTTATCTGGCATGCATACCTGTGCCAACAGATGAAGACAGTAGATAATGACATAAGCAATCAATTTCTATGTCCTTGATTTCAGCCTAATGGCATCAACTGTACATTAACATTACTCCATTTTTTGCTTTATTATAGTGAGAAAGTAAAAAGGGGTGATGGTGGTGTGTATTTTAGACTGCTTTCTGCTGACTTGGGGAGGCATCATTTTGGGGAAAAAAGAAAATTGGGATGCTGGTCAAGTTCTGAGAGATCAGGCTGTTGAACTGAGACCAGGATCTCTTATACCATCTGCAGCTAAGATTCTTCAGGCCTGCATGGTTGTGGGCCATGTTAGGAGCCTGGTAATTTTGAGCTAAGGGTTGAAGCCCCAAAGACACTGAAGCAAAGGTTGGAGATTTGCCTGCTCCTGGCACCAATCCCCTGTCTCTTACCTGCAGCCCCCAGCATCTGCCCATAGAGAGATTTGTGGTCATCAATCACATAGGGGAAACAGCCCAAACCCTTCCACATTTAGAAGAGGCGTCCTTAACCACTCATAACAAATAACCTGGGAACAAAGCAATACTGTTTGTGTTTTTAAATAAGAGATTTAAGAGTCGTAAGTTATCTTTCCTCCATTTTTGTTTGTTTTTGTAGAGAGCATACATCTGAGGTATTATCTAACTTTGACTTTGACAAACTGAAGACAATTGATGTTACTCTTTGCTAATTTCATGCTGGGCCCTAGAAGCAAATTCAGTAATGGGATGGTACAGTGGTTGGCATATCAAATCTCATTATCTTATAATTTAGATAATCAATCTTATCTAAATTATACCTCACATACATAAAGCAGGAGTCCAGTAAAAGCTTTTTCTCATTGCTAACTGCAAAAATTCTTAGCAAGACTTACTATCAACTTGCAATTTAAAAAAACAATTATAGTAGCTTTTATATAATTAAGACTTTTAGTTTCATTCGTTTGTCTTTGAGCCTTAAAAATTGTGGGTCTGAAGTGAAGATCTAGTAACACAATGGAACTTTGTAATCTATAAACATAGTCCATAAGGCAGTTCAAAGTTTTTCTAATCCTTATATCATATATTACTATAGTTTCAGAGCTGATTTAGCTTATAAAAATATGGTAAACCAGAGATACTAACAGTGTAAAATGTTTAATGTATCTAAATTAATATATACCAACTTAAAAGTATCTTTAGCAATGGGTTTCTTTGGCCAGCTCATGTCATGTGTTTTCCATATCTCAGAATGAAATCATGTCTCATAATTTAAAATTAACTGATACAGACTTGTAAACACTAAGAGAAAGTTAGGAGTTTTACACATGTCCAGTAGTTTATAAGCCAATAGCTGTGTTTTTGACATGGCCCCCCTAACTGAACCTCTATACCCCATGCCCTTAATCTCTTATATGTTCTTTCTTTCACTTAGAGATACCCTTGCTCTTTATATTCCTGACATTGGCTCTATACACTAATGAAAAATAGGTAATGGCTCTAGAGTTGTTGGGTTAATTGAGAGGACCCCCCTTGCCCCTGTTAACTAACTTTCTACATAGTACATAGCTAGTTACTACAGTTACAGGATATAAGCTTTGCTTACAAGTACTAGTAGCAACATGCCTACTGTGTCAGAAAGCTTCTGACCATATGTATATGTATATGTATATGTATATGTATATGTATATGTATATGTATATGTATATGTATATGTATATGTATATGTATATGTATATATATATATTTGATCTTTCTCTTTACTCTCACTATACTAGATCAAGGAAAACCTATCACACAACAGTTTCTACTATCTTTCCCCTTCTAAGCTTCATGTTCTTCACATTACCTTCCTGTCCTCACCAGCAGGACATTAAACAAGGGTCCAGGGAGATCTTCTGAAAGAGAAGATGAGGAATAGGCGAACAGGAATGAAAGACGACCTGTCTATAGTCTGATCAGATCACCATCTTTACTTTTGCACACACAGGTTATATACAGAAAAAGGCAGGATGTGGGGAAAGTGATGATGCAGGAATGTGGGTGTTCAGGGGGAATACAGATTGTTCAGGGGGAGTACAGATATCTTGCGGAACAGAGTGTAAGCTGGGTGAAGGTTCAGGGGACAGAACACTATGACTATGCCTCTGATTCACTTGTCTTTATCTAAGTTGGTACTATCCAGCAAGGTTACCTATCTTACAAGGCCTATGAGTAGCCAGGCTTGCAAGTTTTCCACCAAAGCTGCTGTTTACAATAACTCCCAGCTATCTGTTTCAGTGTTTTTCCACAGAGACCCAAGATTTGTTGCTAGCAGGCATGTATGTCAGGCCTATTGCTGATTTTAGGCCTATGGCTGATTTTAGCCCTTCAGTGTATAAGCAGGTCTGCTCCTGACACCTTCCTAGAAAATCCCAACATCTCAATTTGTTTCTGCACTCTACTCAAATCCATTACTAATCACGGCTACTACTGTTACAATAAATATATTAATTAAAATGACAAATGTTGGTCTATAATCCACCACCTAAACAGTTTCTAAGTTCTTATAGTCTATCACAACTTGGACAGAGTCAGTCTGGCCATCAG
>NW_021620037.1:0-2120 GCF_004785775.1 Grammomys surdaster
ATACCCCAAGGAAACATGCTCCACTATGTTCATAGCAGTCTTATTTGTAATAGCCAGAACCTGAAAACATTTGAGGTCCCTCAAATGAAGAATGGATACAGAAAATGTGGGTTTATTTATACAATGGAATACCATTCAGCTATTAAAAACAAAAATATCATGAATTTCACAAGCAAATGGATGGAAATAGAAAGTATCACCCTGAATGAGGTAACACATACCCAAAAGGATATGCATGGTATATACTCACTGATAAGTGGATATTAGCCCAAAAATACAGAATACCTAGGATACAACCCACAAACTTTAAGAAGTTTAAAAAGCAGGAAGGCCCAAGTGAGGATGCTTCAATCCCACTTAGAAAGGGAAACAAAATAATCACAGGAGGCAGAGGAAGGGAGGGATCTGAGTGGGGTGGGGGGTCAGGTCTAGGTGGGTATGGACAGGAAAGAAGCCCAGGGGTCCAGGAGAATGAATGGAAATATGCAGCCTCTGAAGGTGGGAGGTAGGGGAACCCTCTAGAAATACTTAACACTTGAGAGGTGAGAGACTCTTGGGACTCAGTGGAGGTGATCTTAGCCAAAATGCCCAACAAAAGGGAGAGGGAATTCAAAGAGTCCACCTCCAGTAGATACAGGGCCTCAAGTGGAGGGACAAAGTTACTAACACATAGTCGAAATTTTTGATCCAGAATTGTTCCTATCTAAAAGAACTACAGGGACAAAAATGGAGAAGAGAATAACAGAAATGCCATCCAGTGACCAGCTCAACTTGGAAGCTATCTCATGAGGTGGCACCAAGGTCTGACACTACTACTGGTGCTACGATGTGCTTACAGGCAGGAACCTAGCATGGCTGTCCTCTGAGAGACCCTACCAGCAGCTAACTGAGACAGACACAGATACTTACACCCAACCATTGGCCTGATGTCAGGGATCCCTATGGTTAAATTAGAGGAAAGATTGAAGAGAGTGAAGGAGTGGGTAATTCCACAGGAAGACC
This sequence comes from Grammomys surdaster, assembly GCF_004785775.1. Classification (NCBI taxonomy): domain Eukaryota; kingdom Metazoa; phylum Chordata; class Mammalia; order Rodentia; family Muridae; genus Grammomys; species Grammomys surdaster. The sequence goes on from NW_021620037.1 coordinate 1,003, forward strand.
AGCAGTCTCAACTAACCCAGACCCCTAGGAGCTCCGAGAGACTGAGCCACCAACCAGGCAGCATACAGAGGCTGGTCCAAGGCCCACACACACAGCAGACGACTCCCTGGTCTGGCCTCAATGGAAAAAGATGCACCTAATCCTAAAGAGACTTGGGGCCCCAGGGAGTGGGGATGACTAGTGGGGAGAGGGGGAGCACCCTGTCAGAGGCAAGGGGGAGGAGGAATGGGATAAGGAGCTGTGGAAGGGGAAACTAGGAGGGGGACAATGGCTAGAATGTGAATAAATAAAATAATTAAAAATATATATCTTCCCTTCTGCCCCTGCCTGGTCCTCTGGGCTGGAGCAGACACAGAGTCGGTCTGCTCCCGTCCTGTTGAGAAACTGAATCCTGAGTCATCCAGGAGCCACTGCACTCAGAGCAGCTGGTAAGAACTCCATCTCACTCCCTAAACCCCAGAGATAGATCGGGGAGCCAGGGACATCCAGGGCACAGCAGCTACCCAAACCCCACCCCTCCGGAATTCCACTTCCCTTCTGCCCCTGCCTGGTCCTCTGGGCTGGAGCAGACACAGAGTTGGTCTGCTCCTGTCCTGTGGAGAAACTGAATCCTGAGTCATCCAGGAGCCACTGCACTCAGAGCAGCTGACACAGAGTCGGTCTGCTCCTGTCCTGTTGAGAAACTGAATCCTGAGTCATCCAGGAGCCACTGCACTCAGAGCAGCTGGAGCCACTGCACTCAGAGCAGCTGAAACTGAATCCTGAGTCATCGAGGACCCACTGCACTCAGAGCAGAAGGATTTCCAGATCCAAGAGGTGGCCTGAGTCCCAGGAGTTATTCCACCCAGGAGATTAGGAGCATAAGACCACAGAGACCTCTGGACTCTGAGGAGCTCTGCAATAAGCAAGATAACTGGAAATACAGACTCCAGTTTTACACAGTGAGGGCAGGTACCACCAGAGTTAACCAGATGGCGAAAGGCAAGCGCAAGAACATAAGCAACGGAAACCAAAGTTTCTTGGCATCATCAGTGCCCAATTCTCCCAATATAGCAAGCCCTGAACACCCCATCACACCTGAAAAGCAGGATTCAGAATTAAAATCACTTCTCATGATG
>NW_021620038.1:0-2619 GCF_004785775.1 Grammomys surdaster
TTGAGGTCAGCCTCTTAAGAATGCTCCAGAGAGTGGAACCAGTTATGCAGTGCAGGCACTTCATATGGTGTCCCCACTTGATGTGAGCGTTTATCCCCTCTAGTACAGCATGCTTCAGAGAGAATGATTCACTGTTCCTTAAGCCACCTTCACACACAGCATGGAAAACATGTTTCCTCTTCTCTTTCCCCTAATGACTCAGGGGTTACCTCCTCCACCCAAGAATTAGGGAAGTAACTAAATTCCTTCTCTAAATCTGGAAGGCAGAAGGATGCATAAAAGCATATAAATAAACCACCCTATTTTTAATCTCTAACAATTTGTGATGATGTTAAGTAAGAGCCAAACTCAGAGAAAAGTTGGTGACTGGGGTAAATGTGTGCAGTTAAGAACATTTCTATTGGGCTGGAGAGATGGCTCAGTGGTTAAGAGCACTGACTGCTCTTCCAGAGGTCCTGAGTTCAATTCCCAGCAACCACATGGTGGCTCACAACTGTTTGTAATGAGATCTGATGCCCTCTTCTGGTGTGTCTGAAGACAGTTTACAGTGTACTCATATACATTAAATAAATAATATTTTAAAAAAAAAAAAAAAAAAAAAGAACATTTCTATTTGCACCCACACACTCCTTCTGGTCACTGGTCGCCAGCTGTACACTGTTGATGGCCATGATTATAATCCCAGCACTTGAGAGGCAGAGGCAGTTGCATCTATATGAGTTCAAGGCCAAACTAGTCTACAGAGTGAGTACCAGGACAGCCAAGGCTACACTGAGAAACCCTGTCTTAAAAAAACCAAACAGAAACAAAGCAAAGAAAACAAGATGATTATGACAATGACTTGCAGTTTACATTTAAATCTCAAATAAAAGACAAAATATGTGTGGGTAAAGTATGTTAAATCTGTCCAAATTTAACAGGGTCGAGCCTCTACCTAGAGAACTCCATTTTCTAATGTGTGACAAGACCTCTTCACAGCTTTCTACTTAACCTTCAACTTTTCCTTATCCAGAGGGTCTCAGAAGTATTTGTGAGTTTCCTTTCTTCATTGTTTTTTTTTTTGTTTTGTTTTGTTTTTGTTTTTTACTCTGTCATACCTTTATTTTGGCATTGTTTTTATTTTTTGATAAAAACTGCAAAAGTAGTACAAAGAAGTCTGTTAGAGTTTAGCTCAGCTGCCATTGTAAGTCTGAGGCTGTGAGTTCAAGCCTTAGAAGTCATATGAGATTGAGGGCTATGGTGGTGTGCACTGGTAATCCCAGCATTGGGGAGGCAGAGAAGGAGGATCCCTGGGGCTCACTGATCAGCTTGTCTAGGCTAATTAATGAACTCAAGGCCATTGAAAGCCTGTCTCAAAGGAAAAGGATAGTGTTTCTGAGGATAACACCTGAAGTTGTTCTCATGCACACACATACACACATGTACACTGGAACACCTATGAGCACACACACATTAACACACACATATGTGCACACACGTATGAACACAAACACACACACACAGCCTGTTGTACAGTGTCAATGATCAACAGCCACAGTACAGTGATCTATGTCATTTTACCTCTTCCACCAATTGGTGGTAAGCCTCTGAGGATACTAGTATGTCTGCCCATGCTGCCCATTTTCTTGTTATGATTTGAATAGAAGCCTCTTAATGCCCTTGTGCTTAAAGCAGCATAAAAAGTAGTTCATACAGGGACCAACCTACCACATAGAATCTGAACAGAGAAAGTGTACTTTCTACAAAGAGTTATCACTCATAACAAGATATTGTAGCCATGAGGAATCAACCATGAGGGATAAAAATCTTTGGGAATATAGGATTTGCAGATGATAACTCAATTTACACTCTTTAGTGTGAGATGCAAGCTTCTTTCAGAGCCCAGACATGGCTCACTACATGGCCACAAAGCTCATAGGCAACATGCTGTCAGAGCTTGCTGGAGTCCTGCCTTCTGGGGTGCCAGGAAGGATTCAACAAGGAGAGATGGTGTGCCTCAGAGCTCACTGCAAAGATTCTTCAGAAGGTGTCCAGCAGTGCTGTTAGACCTTAGGCCAAAAAGGAGCTAGCTGCTAAAGTAGACAGTTGCTTCTTTGGTCTGACATCTGACAGATTATGCATTGGAAGAGTCTAGACAAAGGAGCACTTCAGAAATTGGAAGAGGAAAATCCCTAGGGCCATACTTTCTAATATTCTCTGTCAACAAAGGCTACCAATTCACCAGCTTGAAGAAGGGAGAGTAGATGATCCAGCTCCATGGATGAGGGAATATGGTAGCCAAGGCAATGAAATGATAACATGTGCATCATGTGATATTTTCAGGGAACAAAGGCTCCAGATCTGTCACTCTAAGCTCAACTCCTGTGTCTACACATTACAGTGAATTCTTGTCTGTTTCTAGGATAAAGATGGCTAGTGTTCAAGGTAGTACCTATTCCAATTATCCTAATCTGAACATCATACGCTATATGTATGTGTTGACATGCTACATTGTAGCCTATCACATACAGTGCAAGCACTATAAGTAAATTAAAGCATCCATGGTTATAAAATGGTATCGTAGAGAACAAACAAGAAGAGGATGGAGGTGCTGGAGGGAGAGCTCAGTAGTTAAGGGCA
>NW_021620039.1:0-2366 GCF_004785775.1 Grammomys surdaster
GTACATAGTTTTTATGATGTTTTGCTGAAGAATGTTGCTGCCTTTTTTCCCTTGTCTGAAGAGTGTCCTTGAGGCTAAGCTAAGGAGGTTTATGTTGATTGCATTGATAAATAAAGTCTCAGGAAAGCCAAGTATAGCCTTTGGCTTGTGTTTACTCTCATGATGATTGTGTTGATTATGCTTAGTAATCTTAGAAAGGAAAAATATAAGATGTAAGGTTCAAAGAGAAACGGATCACCAGGAAGTTGAATGAAGGTAAATCCTGTGATGAAAGCTATCTGATGGTATTAAAGAAATGGTGATGTTATGGGAAGATTCCATCCACCTAAACATATGGATGTGGAGTTGTATGAAGGAGAACTGTATCATGATAGGCACTATTATTACCCAGTTATTGTTTCCATGTGGGCATAAGGAGATACAAGTACCTGTCAAATTGACAAAGGACGGATAGTCATTACTTTTCAGTGTTTTCAATTTAAGATCTAAAAGGAATTTAATAATAATTTAAGGCATAGTGATACATGCCTTAAATCCCAGGAGAAGAGAGTCAGCAGATTTCTGGTTCAAGTCATCCTGGTCCAGAACAAGATTTAGGTAAAGAAATCCTTAGACAAAGTGTCACACTCAAACCTTTTATCCCATTATGCAGGAGACAGAGGCATGCATACCTCTGAGTTCAAGGTTAAACTACAGGTAAGTTCCAGTAGCACCAAGCTTAGTCAGTGAAGTTGTTGAAAATTCGAAAGCTGGTTATAATGTAATAGAAGGGCCATGTTACAGCCCCAGAAAGCAGCAGAACTCAGCAGCTTTGTCCATGTGCCTCTGGCTTTAGAGGCAAGACTAGAAGGGAGTACTGACACAGTTGATACTGGTTAGCTATAGTTAAAAAAATTTTCAGTGTTGAAGAGGAATCATCATCACTGAGGTGAAATCTTAGGGGAGTGTTTTCTGAGAGGACAATGAAGCTGTGTTCCAGAGACAGTCAAGGTTGTACTTTATGGTGTAGATGATTTTAGTTATGTGTAAATATCACTAACATAGCACCATTTTTAAGGTATGAATGTGTTATGGAGAACAGCTAAGGCTTGTCCCCGTGAAGGGAGTGTATGAGAGGAAAGCAGTGAAGTGTAGTTACAGCAGGAGGACCCAGCATATTGAAGATGTCAGTGCCATGGGATGAGTTGAAAGACCAGCAGCAGCAGCTGCAGCAGACTGGAATCAACCAGAACTAGAGTGCTTTAGAGGGAAGAGTTGTAGAAATGACCCACTGTCTTTTATGATGCACAGAAGATCATATGTGGATCCCAGATATAGGAACATGAAGGTGTAATATTGAAGTTACCTTGGAGACCCCAAGATTTTGAGGTGCCAGAGTTGTGGGGCACCTGCTCAGGAAAACTCCTTTCAGGGAGTAAAACCAGCCAAAGAGAAAGAATTGTTCTGTGGTGAGTGAAGAAAGCAGAAAGGAGTCAGAGATCTGAAGAACACTTTGACACCAGGCAAGGAGATGCAGATTTTGGAGATTGCCCTGCTGGCTTTTGGTCATCTTTTGGTACAGTGTTTCCTGACAAGGGCATTTAGGAATGATGAAGTATATTTTCCGTGAATTTGAACCTATGTTATGTGGTATTTGTTTTGAAAATACAGGGGATTACAGTTACATGATTAGATGAATCTCTGAAGAGACTTTGAACTTTGGACTTTTAACATTTTTGGACTTTTTAATTTGAACCTCATATATTTTGCATTATGCTACTGTAAAATATGGTCACCATACATTCATGTGTTTGATCAAGCATATGGGGACCAGGAAGTGGAATGTGGCAATTTAAATAAAGGAATGATATTTTACACTTCTGGTTTTCTTTATTTTTAATTTTTTATTTGATATTTTATTAAGAACTCAGATGTAATCCCCTATACCTCTTCCCCCCACTGCAGGAACCCCCTATAGCACCCCACTCCTCCTGCTTCTATGAGGATATGCCCCCAGCTACCCTCCCCCTTCCACCTCCACACCCATGATTTACCCCACATCCAGCCTTCACTGGACCAAGGACTTCTTCACCCACCTATGCCTGACAATGTCATCCTCTCCTACACATACAGCTGGGGCCATGGGTCCCTTCCTGTTTGCTCTCAGGTTTGTGGTTTAGACCACCATAGAACTGCTTGGTTGGTATTGTTGCTCTCCCCATGGAACCATAAACCCTTTCAGCTTCTTTTCCTCCTTTTGAGTTGCCCTGTCCAGACTCAGGATGAGGTCTATTGCCTTTTGTGTCTTTGGTCTTATTTAGCTGTCTCCTCCTGGAGGTATGTTCTTTTCTGAATAGGAAATAAAGCAGGGAGAGTGGATCTGAGGA
>NW_021620040.1:0-1137 GCF_004785775.1 Grammomys surdaster
CTGTCAATATCTTTATTTAATAAACAATTCTGTCAATATCTTTATTTTAAAACCAATTCCGTCAACATCTTTATTTATACACCAACTCTGTCAATATCTTTATTTAAAAACCAACTGTGTCAATATCGTATTTAAAAATCAATTTTGTAATAATCAATTATCTCAATATCTTTATTTAATAACCAGTACTGTCAATATCTTTATTTACTGACCATTTCTGTTGATATCTTCATTTAATAAACAATTCTGTCAATAGCTTTATTTAAAAACTACTTCTGTCAATATCTTTATTAAATAAACAATTCTGTCAATATCTGTATTTAATAATTAATTATGAAGTAACAAATTGTGTCAAAATATTTATTTAAAAATCAATTTTGTCAATATCTTTATTTAATAAACAATTATGTCAGTATCTCTATTTAATAAACAGATGTCAATATATTTATTTAAAAACCATTTCTGTCAATATTTTATTAATAAAAAATTCTTTCAATATCTTTAATTAATAAACAGTTCTGTCAATATGTTTAATTAATAACCAATTCTGTCAATATCTTTATTTAAAAACCAATTCTGTCAATATCTTTATTTAATAACCCATTCTGTCAATATCATTATTTAATCACCAATTATATCAATATCTTTATTTAAAAACTGTTTCTGTCAATATATTTATAAAGTAACCAATTCTCTCTATATCTTTATTTAATAAACATTTCAGTCAATATCTTTATTTAATAACCAATTCTGTCAATATCTTTATTTAATAATCAATTCTGTCAATATCATTATTTAATAACCAATTCTGTCATTATCTTTATTTAAAAACCAATTCTGTCAATATTATTTTTTAATAACCAATTCTGTCAATATCTTTATTTAAGTACAGTTTCTCTCAATATCTTTATTAAATAACCAATTCTGTCAACATCTTTATTTAATAAACAGTTCTGTCAATATCTTTATTTAATAACCAATTCTGTCAATATTTATTTAAAAATCAATTCTTCAATAAACACTTCTGTCAATATCTTTATTTTATAATCATTTCTGTAATAACCAATTCTGTCAATATCTTTATTTAACAACCATTTCAGTCAATAACTTTATTTAATAACCAATTCTGTCACTATT
>NW_021620041.1:0-1577 GCF_004785775.1 Grammomys surdaster
AAAGGCATTTTGAACTGGAACTATGAGCCTGCTCCCCCGTACTCACCCTGTGTACATGTCCTGTGTGCATTGATACACATGTGAAGGACAGAAACTGACATTGTCTTCCTCTTACTTCTCTGTGTCCCTCACATGTGGAACTAAGTGTGTGGTGGTCAGAGGACTCATCACTTGACAGTTCTGTCCTGCCACATTGTGGGCTCTGGGGACTGAGCTCATACCATCAGGCCTCCCTGTGAGTTCCACTCCTAGGTCTGTCAGTTTTAGAGACATGTTCACTCACCCAAATCCCTGGTGTGTTTGATTTAGTCTCTTGGAGCACACTGACTCTCAGACTTGCAGGCAAGTAAGCTTTGGGGATCCCCTCATCCCCACATCTGCACTCAGGTTTTCAGGGCAAGTGCTTTACCAACTGAGTTTTACCAACGACCCCAGACCCTCTTATTTCTTTTTTGTAACACTCCAGATTTTACTCCCCTCCTGGTCCACCCTCTGACTGTTTTACCCCCTTGTCTTCACAAAGATATCCCCACCACACCCCAGACTGCACCACACCTATAAACTCCCTGGAGCCTCCAGTCTCTTGAGGGTTAGGTGCATCTTCTCTGATTGAATCCAGACCTTGCAGTCCTCTGCTGTATATGTGTTGGGGGCCTCATATTAGCTTGTGTATGCTGCGTGGTTGGTGATCTAGTGTCTCAAACATCTCGGGACTCCAGGTTAAGTGAGACTGCTGGTCTTCCTACAGAGTTGCCATCCTCCTCAACTTCTTCCAGCTTTTCCCTAATTCAAACCCAGAGGTAAGCAGCTTGTGGTCATTAGTCGAGTGTAAATATCTGCATCTGACTCTTTCAGCTGCTTGTTGGATCTTTCAGAGGGCAGTCATCACAGGTCCCATTTTGTGAGCTCTCCACAAACTCAGTAATAGGGTCCGGCCTTGGAGTATCCTCTTGAGCTGGATCCACTATTCGGTCTTTCACTGGACCTTCTTTTCTCAGGTTCTTCTCCCTTCCTGTCCCTTCAGTTTTTTCAGACAGGAACAATTATGGGTCATAGTTTTGATAGCAATCTCATCCCTCACTCTAAGCCCTGTCTTTCTGCTGGTGATGGGCTCTACATGTTTGCTCTCCCCAATGTAGGGCATTTTATCTAAGGACCCTTCACTTTGAGTTCTAAGAGTTTCTAACCTCCCAGGTCTCTGGTACACTCCAGAGGTTCCCCAAACCTCCTACCTGCCAAGGTTGCCTGTTTCCTTTCTTTCTGCTGGCCCTCAGGGCTTCAGTACTTTCCCCCACAAAATCCCAGACCATGTTCCCCTCTCTTCCCCACATCCATTTTTTCTCCCAGTTTCCTCCCTCCCCCCTTATGGTTGCTTTCTTCTCCCTCTCAAGTGGAACTGAGGCATCCTCATTTGGGCCCTTCAGCTTGTTGACCTTTTTCAGTTCTGTCTTCTGTACTTTTCATCTTTTTGGCAAATATCTACTTATTAGTGAGTATATACCATACACGTACTTCTGGGTATGAAACACCTCACTCAGGATGATAATTTTCGAGTTCACTCCATTTGCCTGCAAAAC
>NW_021620042.1:0-39377 GCF_004785775.1 Grammomys surdaster
CTTCCTCTCCTTTGCGTCCGCCTCCATATGTTCTACCCTCCGCGCCTCCCTGCCCCCCTCCCGAAGTTTCTTCTTCTCCTTTTATTGCTCCTGTCTTCCCTTCCACTGCTCCCGCCTGCCGGATTGATGCCGCCGCGTCCCCTCTCTCGCCCTCTTCCCAGCTCCCCCGGCCTGATTCCTTAGATCTTCCTGATACAGCCAACCTTGAGGTGGAAGCTGCCCGCCGACATGCTCCTGATCAGCCTCCTCTAAGAACTTTGACTTTTCCCCTCATATCTGGGCCAGACCTGCCCGCTTCTCTGTCTTCCGTTCGCGCTCACCTTTCTGATCAGCTCTGGGAACTGACTGACATTCTCCGCCTTCAGGATCAGGTCGCGCGCCTTTCAGTTCTTTGTGCGCCCCAGCCTCCCTTGCGCTTGGCTTTTCCGGTTACCCGCTCCGGCCATGGGTCCTCAGACCCTGCTCCGGACCCCCAGCCCTCTTCCACAACTGACCAGGGGTCCCCGCCCACAAATCCCGCGCCCCCTACGGGTGACCCTCCCCCGGGCCCAGTTCATGATTCCTCAGACGAGGGTGCTTCAGAGGAGGGAGGAAGCGAAAGCGAGGAGGAAACACCCGCTCCCCCGGATGCTCCCGTTCCTCCTGCGCCTGCTCCCCCCGCCACAGTCTTTAAAAAGCTCCGTTTTAAACAACTCAAAGATTTGAACTCGGCGGTCCGTGATTATGGACCGAACGCCCCCTTTACGCTGTCTCTCCTAGAAAGCCTGGGTGGCGGCGGCTATTTGACCCCCAATGAGTGGTTTTCAGTCGCCCAGGCCGTGCTAACTCGTGGCCAGTTCCTTTCCTGGCAGGCTGATTGGGCTGATCGCTGCCGCCAACAGGCTCGGAGTAATCTCTCCTCGGGCCGCCGCCCCGCTTCGAGGTGGACTCTCGATAAACTTTTAGGGAGGGGCAAGTATGCCACAGATCAGAGGCAACAGAAATTCTCTTTGGGCCTCCAGGCCCAAAGTTCTTCGGCCGCCATGAGTGCCTGGAGAGCGATTCCTATGAAGGGTTCAGTCCTTTCCCCTTTAACAAAAGTCACTCAGGGGGCTAATGAAGAGTTCTCAGAATTCATCGCTCGCCTCCTGGAGGCAGCGGAGAGAACTTGGGGGACGGGTCAGGAGAACAACAAACTCCTTTTGCAATTGGCTTATGAGAACGCCAATTTAGCATGCAGGACCGCCCTCAGGGGCAGGTATAAGGACAAAGACCTAGATGAAATGATTAAACTCTGCAAAGATGTAGACCCCTTCGCTCAGAAAGTCTCCCAGAATCATACATCCTGCTTTCGGTGCGGCCAAACTGGCCACTTTGCTCGCCAGTGCCCCTCAGATAGAGCCCTCCCCCAAGCGGGGAGAGAGCGCCCTTTGCCTTCTGCCCTCTGCCCTCGCTGCAGGCGGGGTAGACACTGGGCTAATACCTGTCGCTCTAGGACTGATATTCTGGGAAACCCTCTTTCTCCCCTTCCGGGAAACGGAGTGAGGGGCCAGCCCCGGGCCCCTCAACCAGTCACCTTCCTGCCGGCCTCGGGGAACAGCCAGGCGGGGCCACGCCAGACCCTTCAACAGCAGCTCCCAAGCCAGTCACAGCCCTCCGCCGGGCTACCCCAGGGAGCGGGGGAATGGACCTCTGTGCCTCCACCGATACAATATTAGAGGCGGATAAAGGAGTCCAGATAATTCCCTCAGGGGTCTTTGGCCCCCCTCCGCCTAAAACTTACTATCTCATCTTGGGCAGAGCTTCTGCCACGCTCCAGGGCATCACTGTCTTCCCCTCGATTGTTGATAATGACTATGTGGGAGAGATTAAGGTTTTGGCTGCAGGCTCCCGAGGCCCCATCCATATTCGCCAGGGACAGCGCCTTGCACAGGCCCTTCCCCTCCCATTGGACACGACCTCGCCTTCACTGGGCTCATCCCGGGGCGCCTCCACCCCGGGGTCCTCAGATGTCTATTGGGTTCAAAGAATTTCACAAGAACGCCCACAATTAAAACTTAAGCTTAATGGCAAAGCCTTTGTGGGCATTCTGGACTCTGGGGCTGACTCCACAGTTATCTCCCAGGCCTCTTGGCCCCCTTCCTGGCCCTGCCAGCCCTCTCTGACCCACCTCCAAGGCATTGGCCAGTCCACCAATACCCTCCAGAGTTCCCAATTGCTAACCTGGGAGGACCCTGAGGGCAACTCTGGACACGTCAGACCTTTCATTGTTCCAGGCCTCCCTATCAATTTGTGGGGCCGAGACATTTTGAGTCAAATGGGAGTTCTCATGTTCAGCCCCTCTGTGGCTGTCACCCATCAGATGCTAGATCAGGGATTTATTCCTGGCCAGGGCCTGGGTAAAAACAACCAGGGAATTCCTGCTCCCCTTGAGGTCTTGCCAAAGACCTCGCGTTCAGGACTAGGTTATGCCTCAAATTTTTCTTGAGGGCCATTGCTCCCCCTGCACTCCAGGCAGACAGGATCACCTGGAAATCAGATCTCCCTGTCTGGATTGACCAATGGTCCCTTCCTCAACACAAGCTCACTGCGGCCATGCAGTTGGTGCAGGAACAGCTAGATGCTGGCCACATTGAGCCTTCTACCTCCCCTTGGAATACCCCTATATTTGTGATCCAGAAAAAGGGGGGTAGGTGGAGACTGCTCCAAGACCTCAGAGAAGTTAATAAGACCATGGTTCCGATGGGAGCCCTCCAGCCTGGCCTCCCCTCCCCTGTGGCCATACCTAAAAGATATTACAAAATGGTCATTGATTTGAAAGATTGCTTCTTCTGCATCCCTCTACACCCAGAGGATAGCAAGCGCTTTGCTTTTAGTCTTCCCATTGTTAACTGCATTGGACCATCTCCCCGGTTCCAGTGGAGGGTCCTGCCCCAGGGCATGGCTAATAGTCCTACCCTATGCCAAAAATTCGTGGCGCAAGCCATTGACCCCTTCCGCCTTCAACATCCCGAGTTGTACATCATTCATTACATGGATGATATCCTTCTGGCCGGTCCTGATGAGACTGCCCTACATGGGACAGGCCAGCAGCTGATCACTGCTCTCCAGGACCTTGGGCTACAGATAGCCCCCGAAAAGGTCCAGCTTCAGCCTCCCCATTTATTCTTAGGCTTTGAGCTTCACCCTTCTAAGATTCTTTCCCAAAAGATTGAGCTCAGAAAGGACTCCCTGCGCACACTTAATGACTTTCAGCGCCTCCTGGGAGATATAAATTGGCTACGCCCCTACCTGAAGCTGACCACTGGAGAACTTAAACCTCTTTTTGACATTCTTCAGGGAGATTCAGATCCTTCTTCCCCCCGCACACTGACCCTTGAGGCCGCCTCCGCCCTTGCGCGTGTGGAGAAGGCTATTCAACAACAGACTGTTACTTATTATTCTCCTGCTTCCCCTTTGTGGCTGTTGATCCTCCCCACTGTGTTTGCCCCCACAGGACTCTTATGGCAATCCAAGCCTTTATATTGGCTCCACCTGCCTGCCACCCCCGCTAAGGTTTTGCCCACCTATCCGTCCCTGGTGGCACAAATAATAAAACTAGGAAGAGAGACTTCCCTCAAACTTTTTGGTAGAGACCCTGACATTGTCAGCCTCCCTTACAACGCTGCTCAGGTCAAATGGCTCTTACAGACTTCAGATGACTGGGCTGTCAATTGTGTCTCGTTTCAGGGAAAGATAGACAACCACTATCCTTCTGATAAGCTTATACAGTTTCTTGAGCACCAGGCAGTGGTCTTCCCTAGAATTACCAAAAACTCTCCCATTCCCCAGGCATCTCTAGTCTTTACAGATGGATCCTCCTCCGGGATTGCAGCCTTTCATCTCGATGGACGGGTTTCTAGAGTCCAAACAGAATTTTCCTCGGCACAGTTGGTGGAGTTGGTTGCAGTTATTCAGGTCTTTAAGGCTCTCCCAGACCATGCCTTTAACCTGTTTACTGATAGTGCATATGTGGCTCAGTCAGTGCCCCTATTGGAAACTGTTCCTTTTATTAGGCCATCCACCAATGCCTCCCCACTTTTTTCTGAGCTACAGAGGCTAATCCTGGCCAGATCACACCCGTTCTTTGTGGGACACATACGTGCCCACTCTGGCCTCCCTGGACCCCTTAGTGGGGGTAATGACCTTGTCGATAGGGCCACCAGGGACTCTCAAACACCTCTGGTGACGCTGGCCACACTCCCTGATGCCGTCCAGAGGGCACAGGAGGCTCATCGACTCCACCACCTGAATGCCCAGACCCTCCGGCGGCTGTTCTCCATCACCAGAGAGCAAGCACGCCAGGTTGTCCGCCAGTGTCCAGGCTGTCTTACCCTCCTGCCTGAGCCCCATTTGGGGGTGAACCCCCGAGGTCTTACTCCAGGGGATTTGTGGCAAATGGATGTTACCCATTTTGCCCCCTTTGGTAAACTTAAATACATTCATGTCTCCATTGACACCTTCAGTGGCTTTCTCTGTGCTTCACTACAGGCTGGAGAGGCCACCAAACATGTTGTTAATCATTTGATCTCCTGCCTTGCCTATGTAACCTTGCCCAAGGTTCTTAAGACTGACAACGGCTCTGGATACACGAGCACTGCCTTTAAACAGTTTTGTGCTCAGCTCAACATTAAACATATCACAGGCATTCCCTATAACCCTCAGGGACAGGGAATTGTTGAAAGGGCACATCAGTCTCTAAAAAACATGCTCCTAAAGTTGCAACATTCAGGGGGCATTCTCTACCCCCAAAAGGGAAATTGTAAGGCGTTACTAAACCATGCCTTGTTTGTCCTCAATTTCCTAACCCTCGATGAGAGGGGCAGATCTGCTGCAGACAGATTCTGGCACCCTTCTACAGCGGAGTCCTATGCCAGGGCCTTGTGGAAGGATCCACTTACACATAGGTGGAATGGCCCCGACCCAGTCCTGATCTGGGGGAAGGGACATGCGTGCATCTATGACTCCAAAGAACAGAGTGCACGCTGGCTACCAGACAGACTGATAAAAATAATGGACTCTTCTCCTAAAAATTGTGACCCCCTTCCAGGGAACCCCCCTGAGAACGCCTAAATGTGCTCTCTTGCAGGAGCCCCAAGGATGCTGCTATCCACCTCGCTCCTGGAGACTTGGACCTTGGTTGCTACAGCCATCAACCTGCCTCACAATCCTTATATGGTGTACAACTTCACTTGGGTGATCATCAATCAAGCCGGAGACATGGTCAACTCCAGCTCCTCCCTTGGTACCTCTCCCCATTGGCCCGTCCTCCACATCGACCTTTGTGCTCTGGCTGTGGGGGCTGATCCATATTGGGGGCTGGAAGACCAGGTCTGTCCCCTGGAGGGGGCCCCCAATCTTCCTGAGCGAGACACAACAAAATTCGAACCCTGTTGTTCGGCCCCAGGGCGCTCTACCCTCCACAACTTTCTTAGAAGGGGAATTTATGTTTGCCCTGGTCCCCGTCACCGCCCTCATGGCACAGGCTATCGGTGTGGAGGGGTTGCAGACTTTTTTTGCGCTTCGTGGGGATGTGAAACCACGGGAGACACATACTGGAAGCCTTCATCCTCCTGGGACTATATCACTGTCAACCGCTCTGCCATGCCCGGTAACCCCTACATGCTTTGCCGTGGCTGGTGCAACCCCATATCCATTTTCTTCACCTCATCGGGCCAGTCCCAAGATTGGACAGGCTCGGGGTACACCTGGGGTCTCCGCGCCTACTTTAAGAGCTGGAATCCAGGACTCCTCTTTACCATTAAGCTCCTTAAAGAAATCCCCAACAAACATCAGGCTGCTCTAGGCCCAAATCCTGCCCTGCGGCAGCCCGCTCCTCCTCCCGCTCGACGCCCTACCAGTCCCCTCCTCCTTCCCCATGCCTCAGCTGTCCCTCTGGTCACTCTTTTTCAGCCCACCATTCCCGGGGGACCCCCTCGCTCTGCAGACCTTATTGTCTCTCTGGCCAATGCTTCCCTTGAAGCCATGCGCGTGGCTAATTCTTCTGCTTTTCCTGAGTGTTGGATGTGTTTTGACCCTACCCCACCATTTTATGAAGGCATTGCGACCTTCGCAGACCCCCAGTTTACCAACAACTCCTTAACCCTCCTTCCCCTCCCAAACCCTGAGGGTGGATTGACCCTAGCCTCTATCTCTGGCATGGGCACCTGCCTGCTTGGGCCCAAGATGCTTCCCCCTAGAGATCTTTTCCCTGTTTGCAATCAGACTCTCACTATCAATACAACCTATCTGTATGTGGTTGCGCCTAATAATACCCTCTTTGCCTGCTCAAATGGACTGACCGCTTACATCTCCACCTCCAGATTCCTTTCCCATGATTATTGTGTTGTTGTTACCGTCCTCCCTCAATTTTTTGTTTATGAGCCCGAGTCCTTCCTACGCTTCTTTGAATCCGGGGTCCCACACAGAGACAAGAGAGAGCCTCTGACTGCGCTCACCCTCTCAGTCATCCTGGGTCTGGGTGCAGTCGGGGCAGGAACGGGTATTGCGTCCCTTGTAAGGAATGACCAAAATTTTGCCCACCTTCAGTCTTTAATTGATCAGGACCTTGGTCACCTGAGAGAGGGCATCCAAGACCTCACTGAGTCAGTGGCCTCCCTTTCCGAGGTGGTCCTCCAAAACCGACGATGACTTGACCTACTCTTTTTGAAGGAGGGGGGATTGTGTGTGGCCCTTAGAGAAGAGTGTTGCTTTTACTCAGATAAGACAGGTTTGGTGAAAAACAGTTTAGAGAAAGTTAAAAAGAGCCTTGAAGAGAGAAAGAAAGCAAGAGAACAACAAGAATCTTGGTACAAAAATTGGTTTTCTACCTCCCCTTGGCTTACTACCCTGCTGCCCACTATATTGGGGCCCCTTGTTGGTATTCTTTTGCTTCTCTCCTTTGGCCCTTGGGCTTTTAATCGCCTCACAAGTTTTGTTAAAAACCAGATAGATTCCACAGTTAAAAGACCAGTTGAAGTCTACTACCATCAGCTAAAAGCAGAGGACGACACCGAGGCTGTCGCCCATGTGGTGGTGACACAACCTGAAGATGAAGATGTGGGGCCCGCGCGCTCCTCCCTTGGCCGGCCTCTTAACTTTCGGGCCCTACAGGGGAGCTCCTGGCTCTCTTGGCTGAGCTTCCGTATCCCTAGATAATTGAAGACAGGCGTCTCTACTCCACCCCGTTTAATTGGCTTGCCGCTGCTATTGCTTGAAAGAACCTCCCAATAGCTGCCTCGACAGCTGCATCCCGGCCTTGGCCTAGCTACATCCCAGCCTTGGCCTAACTGCAAGCCTGGCACTAAACAGGACGCGACCTCATAGCCCCTGCACCCTGAGGACTTGCGTCCATTGCACCAGGAGTGGGTATGAGGATCGCAAGGGGACCAGCTCTTGCACCTCACGGGCCTTAGCTGCCATTGCACGTGAGAGAGTGGTCTCCCCTTCTCCTTCATGACCACGAACTTGGTCTTGACAGACAGCCAAGACTGTCTACCAACGGTGCCTCTCAATGGCCTTGCTGCCCTTCTGGGACCGTGAACTGCCTACGGCTGGGATGCCCTCCCAAATTCGCCCATCCTTGAGTTTCTTCCTCTAAAAGACGCCCTCTTTAGTTTACAGGGAAGGGGGAGATGTCAGAGACCAGGACCCCTAACAGGGACCCCTGCCAGCCTTCCCCCTCGCCTGGAAACCGAAGCCTTGTTACCCACCTACATCCTGTTCAGTTGAATACCTTGACTATGCCTCATCCTGCTGAAAGCCTGATGCACAAAGAGATAGCTACTTCTGAGAAAAGCCCCTAACCACAAAATGTTCTAGGGCACAGGCCAAGAAGAAGCTGTACCTTTCCATGACCCCACCTGCCTTCCCCCTCCCCTAACCCGAGCTTGTTATAAAAAGCTTGCCTTTTTTAAAATACACGGCTCTTGACAAGCAACCGTTTGCTTGGGTCCTTCCTTTCTCCCGCCCGTTTCTCTTCCAGGTTTTGGTTCCCCTCGCCCCCACGAATAACCGAGTCCCGCAGGCCGGGACAGAGGATCCACTGCACTCAGAGCAGCCGAGGAGCCACTGCACTCAGAGCAGAAGGATTTCCAGATCCAAAAGGTGGCCTGAGTCCCAGGAGTTCTTCCACCCAGGAGATTAGGGGCATAAGACCACAGAGACCCCTGGACTCCGAGGAGCTCTGCAATAAGCAAGATAACTGGAAATACAGACTCTAGTCTTACACAGTGAGGGCAGGTACCACTAGAGTTACCCAGATGGTGAAAGGCAAGCACAAGAACATAAGCAACAGAAACCAAAGTTTCTTGGCATCATCAGTGCCCAATTCTCCCAATATAGCAAGCCCTGAACACCCCATCACACCTGAAAAGCAGGATTCAGAATTAAAATCACTTCTCATGATGATGATAGAGGATTATAAGAAGGAATTAAGTAACTCCCTTAAAGAAATACAGGAGAGTACAAGTAAACAGATAGAAGCCCTTAAAGAGGAATCACAGAAATCTCTTAAAGAAATGCAAGAAAACACAAAGAAGGAATTAAACAAAAACATTCAGGATCTGAAACTGGAAATAGAAACAATAAAGAAAGTTCAAAGGGAGACAACCATGGAGATAGAAAACCTAAGAAAGAGATCAGAGTCACAGACACAAGCATCACCAACCGAATACAAGAGATAGAAGAGAGTATCTCAAATGCAGAAGATACGGTGGAAAATATTGACACAGTTGACAAAGAAAATGAAAAATGCAAAAAACTCCTAACTCAAAACATCCAGGAAATCCAGGACACAATGAGAAGACCAAACCTAAGGATAATAGGTATAGATGAGAATGAAGATTCCCAACTTAAAGCGCCAGTAAATATCTTCAACAAAATTATTGAGGAAAACTTCCCTAACCTAAAGAACAAGATGCCCATAAACATACAAGAAGCCTACAGAACACCAAATAGACTAGACCAGAAAAGAAATACCTCCCGTCACATAATAATCAAAACATCAGATGCACAAAACAAAGAAAAAATACTAAAAGCAGTAAGGGAAAAAGGTCAAGTAACATATAAAGGCAGACCTATAAGAATTACACCAGACTTCTCACCAGAGACTATAAAAGCCAGAAGAGCCTGGACGGACATCATACAGACCCTAAGAGAACACAATTGCCAGCCCAGATTACTATACCCAGCAAAACTCTCAATCAATATAGATGGTGAAACCAAGATATTCCATGACAAAACCAAATTTGCACAGTATCTTCCCACAAACCCAGCACTTCAAAGGATAATTGATGGATAACGCCAACACAAGGAGGGAAACTACCACCTAGAAAAAGCAAGGAAGTAATCTTCCAACAACACCAAAAGAAGATAACTATACAAACATAACTTTACCTCTAATAACAAAAATAACAGGAAGCCACCATCATTTTTCCTTAATATCTCTTAACATCAATGGTCTCAATTCCCCAATAAAAAGACGCAGACTAGCAGACTGGATACACAAACAAGACCCAGAATTTTGCTGCATACAAGAAACGCACCTCAGTGACAAAGACAGACACTACCTCAGAATAAAAGGGTGGAAAACAATTTTCCAAGCCAATGGTCCCAAGAAACAAGCTGGAGTAGCCATTCTAATATCAAATAAAATCGACTTTCATCCAAAATTAATCAAAAAAGATAAGGAAGGACACTTCATACTCATCAAAGGAAAAATCTACCAAGGTGAACTCTCAATTCTGAACATCTATGCTCCAAATGCAAGGGCACCTACATACATAAAAGAAACTTTAGTAAAGCTCAAAACACACATTACACCTCACACAATAATAGTGGGGGATGTCAACACCCCACTCTCAGCAATGGACAGATCATGGAAACAGAAACTAAACCGAGACACTTTGACATTAACAGAAGTTATGAACCAATTGGACTTAACAGACATCTATAGAACATTTCATCCTAAAACAAAAGAATATACCTTTTTCTCAGCACCTCATGGTACCTTCTCCAAAATAGACCATATAATTGGTCACAAAACAAGCCTCTACAGATACAAAAAGATTGAAATAATCCCTTGTATCTTATCAGATCACCACGGACTAAGACTGGTCTTTAATAATGACAAAACCAATGGAAAACCCATGTGCACATGGAAACTGAACAACTCTCTACTCAATGATGACTTGCTCAAGGAAGAAATAAAGAAAGAAATTAAAGACTTTTTAGAATTCAATGAAAATGAGGACACATCATACCAAAACTTGTGGGACTCCATGAAGGCAGTGCTAAGAGGAAAACTCATAGCTCTAAGTGCCTACAAAAAGAAACTGGAAAGAGCACACACTAACAAGTTGACTGCACAACTAAAAGCTCTAGAACAAAAAGAAGCAAATACACCCAGGAGGAGTAGAAGGCAGGAAATAATCAAACTCAGGGCTGAAATCAACCAAATAGAAACAGAAAGAACAATACAAAATATCAATAAAACCAGGAGTTGGTTCTTTGAGAAAATCAACAAGATAGATAAACCGTTAGCCAGATTAACCAGAGGGCACAGAGACAGTATCCAAATTAATAAAATCAGAACTGAAAAGGGAGACATAACAACAGAAACGGAAGAAATTAAAAAAATCATCAGATCCTACTACAAAGGCCTATACTCAACAAAACTGGAAAACCTGGATGAAATGGACAATTTCCTAGACAGATACCAGGTACCGAAGTTAAACCAGGAGCAGATAAACCATCTAAATAGTCCCATAACCCCTCAGGAAATAGCAGCAGTCATTAAAAGTCTCCCAACTAAAAAAAAGCCCAGGACCAGATGGTTTTAGTGCTGAATTCTATCAGACCTTCAAGGAAGACCTAATACCAATTCTCTTCAAACTATTCTACAAAATAGAGACAGAAGGAACACCACCCAATTCGTTCTATGAAGCTACAATTACACTCATACCCAAACCCCACAAAGACCCGACAAAGAAAGAGAACTTCAGACCAATCTCCCTTATGAACATCGATGCAAAAATACTCAATAAAATTCTAGCAAACTGAATCCAAGACCACATCAAAACAATCATCCATCATGATCAAGTAGGTTTTATCCCAGGAATGCAGGGATGGTTCAATATTCGGAAATCCATCAATGTAATCCACTATATAAACAAACTTAAAGAAAAAAACCACATGATCATCTCACTAGATGCTGAGAAAGCATTTGACAAAATTCAACATCCCTTCATGATAAAAGTCTTGGAAAGATCAGGAATTCAAGGCCCCTACCTAAACATAGTAAAAGCAATTTACAGCAAACCAGTAGCCAACATCAAGCTAAATGGAGAGAAACTTGAAGCAATCCCACTAAGAGCAGGGACTAGACAAGGCTGCTCACTCTCCCCCTACCTATTCAATATAGTACTGGAAGTCTTAGCCAGAGCAATTAGACAGCAAAAAGAAGTCAAAGGGATACAAATAGGAAAGGAAGAAGTCAAAATATCGCTATTTGCAGATGATATGATAGTATACTTAAGTGACCCCCAAACTTCCACCAGAGAACTCCTAAACCTGATAAACAACTTCAGCAAAGTGGCTGGTTATAAAATCAACTCAAACAAATCAGTAGCCTTCCTCTACATGAAAGATAAACAGACTGAAAAAGAAATTAGGGAAACGACACCCTTCACAATAGTTGCAAATAATATAAAATACCTTGGTGTGAATCTAACCAAGCAAGTGAAAGACCTGTATGACAAGAACTTCAAGTCTCTGAAGAAAGAAATTGAAGAAGATCTCAGAAGATGGAAAGATCTCCCATGCGCATGGATTGGCAGGATTAATATAATAAAAATGGCCATCTTGCCAAAAGCAATCTACAGATTCAATGCAATCCCCATTAAAATCCCAACTCAATTCTTCACAGAGTTAGAAAAGGAAATTCTCAAATTCATATGGAATAACAAAAAACCCAGGATAGCGAAAACTATTCTCAACAATAAAAGAACTTCGGGAGGAATCACCATCCCTGACCTCAAGCTGTACTACAGAGCAATAGTGATAAAAACTACCTGGTATTGGTACAGAGACAGGCAGGAAGATCAATGGAATAGAATTGAAGACCCAGAAATGAACCCACACTCCTATGGTCACTTGATCTTTGACAAAGGAGCTAAAACTGTCCAGTGGAAAAAGGACAGCATTTTCAACAAATGGTGCTGGTTCAACTGGAGGACAACATGTAGAAGAATGAAAATTGATCCATTCTTATCCCCTTGTACAAAGCTCAAATCTAAGTGGATAAAGGACCTCCACATAAAACCAGATACACTGAAACTAATAGAAGAGAAGGTGGGGAAAAGCCTCGAATACTTGGGCACAGGGGAAAAGTTCCTGAACAGAACTCCAATGGCATATGCTCTAAGATCGAGAATTGACAAATGGGACTTCATAAAATTGAAAAGTTTCTGTAAGGCAAAGGACACTGTCAATAGGACAAAACGACAACCAACAAATTGGGAAAAGATCTTTACCAATCCTTCATCTGATAGAGGGCTAATATCCAATTTATACAAAGAACTCAAGAAATTAGACTCCAGACAACCAAATTACCCTATTAAAAAATGGGGTATAGAGCTTAACAAAGAATTTTCAACGGAAGAAACTCGAATGGCCAAGAAGCACCTAAAGAAATGCTCAGCATCCTTAGTCGTCAGGGAAATGCAAATCAAAACAACCCTGAGATTCCATCTCACACCAGTCAGAATGGCTAAGATTAAAAACTCAGGTGATAGTAGATGCTGGCCAGGGTGTGGAGAAAGAGGAAAACTCCTCCATTGTTGGTGGGACTGCAAGATGGTGCAACCACTTTGGAAATCAGTCTGGCGGTTCCTCAGAAAATTGGACATAGCATTACCTGAGGATCCAGCTATACCACTCCTAGGCATACACCCAGAAGATGCTCGAACATATAATAAGGACTTATGCTCAACTATGTTCATAGCAGCTTTATTTATAATAGCCAGGAGCTGGAAAGAACCCAGATGTCCTTCAACTGAGGAATGGATTCAAAAAATGTGGTATATTTACACAATTGAGTATTACTCAGCTATTAAAAACAATGAATTTGAGAGGTTCCTAGGTAAATGGATGGAACTAGAAATTATCATCCTGAGTGAGGTAAGCCAATCACAAAAGAAGACACATGGTATTCACTCACTGATTATTGGATATTAGCCCAGAACCTTGAAATGCCCAAGATGCAACTCACAGGCCACATGAAGCCCATAAAGAAGGAAGACCAAGTTGGGGTGATTCGGTCCTTCTTAGAAGGAGCAACAAAATACTATAGGGAGCAAATATGGAGACAAAGCGAGGGACAAAAACTGAAGGATGGGCCGTCTGAAGACCTTTCCACCTGAGTATCCATCCCATGTGCAGTCACCAAAGGTAGATGCTGATGTGGAAGTCAGGAAGTGCATGCTGATAAGAGCCTGATATGGATGTTTCCTCAGAGGTCTTCAAGAGTCTGACATATTCAGAGGCAGATGCTCACAACTAGCCATTGAACTGATCATGGGTTTCTCAATAGAGGAGTTAGAGTGAAGACTGAAGGAGCTGAAAGGATTTGCGGCACCATGAGGAGAACAATAATACCAACCAACCACAGCTCCCAGGGTCTAAACCACCAGCCTGGGAGCACTTAGCGGGGGGGATCCAGGGCTTCAGCTGAATATGTAAGAGTGGAGGGCCCTGCTGGGCATAGGTGGAAGAAGAGAACCTTGACCTCATGAAGGCTGGATGCCCCAGGGGTTGGGAATTTTGAGGGTGGGGAGGTGGGAGTTGGGGGGAGTAGATAGAGGTTACATCCACAGAGAAGAAGGAGGAGGGGTGAGGGGATTGGGGGTTCCGGGGTGGGTGGGGGATGGGGTAAGGGGACAACATAGGAAATGTAAATAAAACATCCAATAAAAAAAAAAGAAAAAAAATAAATGTCCTTGATGAGGGGTGAAAGATATGCTTATCTGTAGGTCTAAGAATTCTCTTCCACGGGGAAGAGTCCTGCTTCCAGGTCAGTTCTGGCAGGGTTCCTACAAATTCTGTCTGAAGTTTGTGGTGTCTTCAAAATAGAATGTTACCTTCAAGTTACAGGAGGCAACCAGGAGTAATACGTGTATCCTATATTGTGTTTAAAGGTTCTTGGGGCCTCTTGAAACGACTCAAGGTCTCTCTCTGTCTCTGTCTCTGTCTCTGTCTCTCTCTCTTTCTGTGTGTGTGTGTGTGTGTGTGTGTGTGTGTGTGTGTGTGTGTGTGAAGGAATGAAATTCTATTCCACAAGAACTACTTAAACACAATTATTATGAGCAAAATATTCTAGGAGGGATTTTACTTACTGAATGGAAGTTTGAATTTGAAGATCTAAATGCTCTTCTCCTGTAAAACAGCAAATATTTTCTCATTATCTTTTTTTCAATTCATACATGATTAAGTCATTCTCCCTTCTCCATTAGTATTTTATTTCTGATAACTGCTGTCCTGCACAGGAATGTTAAAGTGAATTTTTCTATCCTCCTTTGATCTTGATTTATAATGTCACGGGTTAGCTCTGTCAGCAGTTCAGTTTCTAGTCAACCTTTGTTGTTTGCGGACATGACTGTGTACACAAACACAGGATCAGGCTTTACTTATACTCTCCAGTTTTCTTTTTTCAACTTAGCAATAGGTTATGGAAACATTTTTGTTGCTACACAGATTTACTTATTCATGTTTGTGAGTACTTAGCATTTTATCTTATGGATATAACAATGTATTTATTACATCTGGCTTTCAATATTTACAATGACAAAGTATGCTATGACATAACAAAAATATTTCACCAGTTACCCAAAAAGTCATACAAACCAGTCAGTCATCTGAGACCAGAAAAATACCATGCTGCCTACTCTCAATGTTAAGCCGTTTTGCTCCCAATTGGATGTATCTGGAACAATTTGCACAGCATGGCCTTTAGTGCAGTAGGCTGCAGTTGACCTCAGACCAGAGAAATCAATGGATCTTAATATATTCTCAACTAGGAGAGAGCCCATTTAGCTACAAGCTCAGATTCGCAATTCATGTTTACAAAGGGAGGGGATAAATGGGAGAGGAAATAAATGCTCAGAGGGTAGTGCTAGAAACAGCAACCACAGCGAAGGGCATTTGAGGTAAGACTTGGGAGAGAAGAAAGAAAGAGAGAGAGTGCGACATACACATGCAAACAGAGAGACAGAGACAGAGAGAGAGAGAGAGAGAGAGAGAGACAGAGACAGAGACAGAGACAGAGACAGAGACAGACAGAGAGGGGGAGATGGAAGGACGAAAGGAAGAAAAGAAAGGAAGAGAAAGAGGGGTCTTAGAAGTATACCCTCTGTTGCTGTGATAAAAATGTTCTAACCACAAGCTATGTGGTGCAGAAAGGGTTCATTTGGCTTAAGGAAATCAGGGCTGAAACTCAAGGCAGGGATCTGGAGGCAGGAACTGAAACAAAGGCACAAAGGACCAGGTACACAGTTTTTTGCCTTACTCCCCATAGCTTGCTCAACATGCTTTCTTATAGCACCCAGGATCTCCAACCTGCAGATGACACCACGTACGGAAGGCTAGGCTCTCCCACATCAATTACGAATCAAAAATATCCCACAGGTTTGCTACAGCCCAATCCTATAGATACACTTCCCCAATTGGGGTTCCCTCTTGCCGATGACTCTAGCTTGAGTCAAGTGTACAAAAAACTAACTAGAACAAAGACATACATACACACACACACACACACACAGAGAGAGAGAGAGAGAGAGAGAGAGAGAGAGAGAGAGAGAGAGACCCAATATTTCCCAAACACTTATAACTAAAGGTCATAGTTTGAAACTGAGATGGTTTCTGTCTTTTTATGACTATGCACCTCTAAGTTGCACTAGCGATCAATTCTCATGGGTATTGAACTACTGTAGGAGGTCTAAAAAAGCAAGTGCCACCCAAACAAAATCAATGCACAGGCTCTTGTATAAGTGATAACTTAGTCTCCTGAAACTGCATGTCTACATAGGTAAGGAGTGACCCTTTAATCTTCTGTTCTCTTCACTCCTAAACTGTATGTATCTCTTTGGACTAAGGTAGTTTAGCTGAAATTACAGTATGCCCAGCTCTGTGCTAAGTACCTTCAGGGCCTTATCCTATTAACCTTCACAACAGAACTGTGAGATCAATATCATTATTACTTATAATATGAAGGCTCCTACTAGCAAGTGAGCAAAGGAGAACTCACAACATATTGTTCATTTTATTCTGAATGTTCAAAGAAGAGGTATGTTGATTGTGTTAACAATATCATTTTAATTCGTAAAAATATAGTAGAATAATTCACTTTCCAATTTTCCAGTCAATATGATTCTTAGTTTGTTAGAAGAGAAATATTGGCAAAAAAGCTATGAAATGCCAAGCAAGAGAAAAACATCTGATCTTGAAATGTTTTGAGATCTTGTGAGAAGGTAATAAAGGAATTGCTGGAAGACCACCAAATTGCCTTTGAGCAATTATGGAGAATGAGATAATGATAAAACATATAAATATAGATTTCAGGTTCAAAGATGATGGGTTGTACAAAATTTACATATAAGAATATAATATATATGCATATATATATGTATATGTATATATATATATATACATATATACATATATATATATATATATGTTTAAAACATGAGCAAGATTCCAGAACTTGATTTTTTTAAAAAGAGATTTTGTTTAAATGTAAACCTTAAATTTCTCACAGAACTATAGATTTGAAAAGGTAAATCAATCTCTCTCTCTCTCTCTCTCTCTCTCTCTCTCTCTCTCTCTCCCCCTCCCTCCCTCCCTCTTCTTTCTCTTTCATGTGCTAATCTCCTTTGGCATTGCTAAACTCTCTGTTGTTTTTGAAAGATGCTAAGCAGAGGCTGTCACAAGGAGGATGACAACAGAAAGACACGTGGACTTATTCTTCGTTTTTTCACATACCGGATTTACATTGAGGTGACATAAAGTTTCTTCTTTCTTTTTCTGTTTTTCTTTTCTTTCTCTCTCTTTGTTGTTTTTTCTTGTTTCATCTTGTTTTGTTTTTCCTTTAGAGATATCTCAGTATGTAGCCCATTCTGGTCTGGTCTTGAATTTCTGATTCAGCTTCCACACTGCTGGGATACATAATACTAAAACAGGTCTGTAAAGAAGAGTGGACAAATATACTCTAGAGTATAACAGTAAAAAAATGGGAGGAATAGGGTGAGATTTCTAGATTTGAGACCCCAATAATAGCAGTAAATAGCAACGTGCATATTTTAGCTGCCTTGACTCATAATACTGCTAAGAATAAAAAGAAGTTATGCAACATAACCTCCATGATGCCTATTATTATTCTAAAACAAATAAAGTTTAAATTCAAAGTAACCAAGACACTATTTTAACGCAATCAATCAACATTTGAGTCTGGGTTGTGACCCTTTTGAGAGTCAAACAACTCTTTCACAGGGGTCAACTAAGACCATCAAGAAAAAAAAAGTTAGTTACATTGTGATCCATAACAGTAGCAAAATTTCAGTTGTGAAATAGTTACAAAAGTATTTTTATGGTTGGGGGTCACCATAAAATGAGAACTTTTTAAATTTAAATATATTTATTTATTTATTTATTTATTTACATCTCCCCACCCACTCCTCTCCCACCCCTTATATCCCCCAACTCTGGCCTATCAACTATCTGCCAAATTAGGTGCATCCTCTCCCACTGAGGTTAAACAAGGCAACCCTGCTTGGGAAAGAATACTGCAATCAGGCTACAGCTTTAGGGATAGCCTCCACTCCAGTTGTTGGTGGACCTACATAGAGACTGAGCTGTCCATCTGCTACCTATGTGCCCAGGGCCTCTTTCTAGTCTGTGTATGGTCTTTAGTTGGTGGCTCAGTCTTTGAGAGCTCCCAGGGGTCCAGGTTAGTTGACTCTGTTGGTCAATCAGAATAGCTAAGAACAAAAACTCAAGTGACAGTGCATGCTGCCATGGATAAGGAGCAAAGGGAACACTCCTTCATTGTTGGTGAGATTGCAAACTTTTATAACCACCCTGGAAATCAATCTGGTGATTTCTCAGAAAATTGGAATGAGTTTCACTTGAAGACCTAGCTATATTGCTCCTGGACATATGTCTAAAAGATGTGCCCCCATACCACAAAGACATGGGTCTACTATGTCCACAGCAGCTTTATTCATAATAGCCAGAAACTGGAAGCTATCCAGATGTCCCTCAATCAAAGAACGGATACAAAAAATGTGGTTCATTTACACAATGAAATACTATTCAGCTATAAGAAACAAAGACATCATGAATATTGCAGGCAAATAGATGGAACTAGAAAATACCAGCCTGAGTAAGGTAACCCAGACCCAAAGTGACATGGATGCTATGTACTCACTGATAAGTGGATATTAGTTATAAAGTACAGAATAGCCATACTATACCTCACAAACCCAAAGAAGTTAAACAAGAAGGAAGGCCTAAGACTGGATGCTTCAATCACACTTAGAAAGGGGGAACAAAATAGCCATAGGAGGCAAGGAAGGGAGGGAACTTGGTGGGAGAGGGGTGAAGTGGGGGAGTGTAGGCCAGGATCAGGTATGGGGAGAGACAGGGGAGAGGCCCAGAATGAATGAAAGTCTGCAGCTGCTTGGTGGAGCAGGGATGCTTCTCTAGGAAGTCCCAGTGACCTGAGATATGGGAAGATCCCAGAAGTCAATGTGGATGACCTTAGTTGAGATGTCTAATGGTAGGAACATGGAACCTGAAGAAGACACCTCCTGTAACCAGGCAGGACCCTAAATGGCAGAATAAGAACACCAACTTATCTACAAAATTTTCAACTCAAAATATGTACTGTCTAAAAGAAATTCAGGGACAAAGACAGAACAAATACTGAAGGAATGGCCAACCAATGAATGACCCAACTTGAAACCCATCCCATGGACAAGCACAAAGCCCAGACGCTATTAATGATATTCTGTTATGCTTGCAGACAGGAGCCTAGCATAACTGTCTTCTGAGAGGCTTTATCCTGCAGCTGACTGAAACAGATGAAGATATCCTCAACCAAACATTGGATGGAGGTCGAAGACTCTTATGAAAGAATCAGGGAAAGAACTGAAGCCCCTGGAGGGGACAGCAACCTTTTTTACTGTATTAAAGGGTCACAGCATTAGGAAGGTTGAGAATCTGTTTAATTCATTCATCATATTTGATTGTTATAAAATATATTTTAAATGCGTATTTCAATCATAAATATATATCATTTAATGAATTGATAGGCTCAAAAAGCAAATCAAAAGACCCTTTTAATAATCCAAGTGCATTCAATCACTAGTAGAAAAGCCTGGGAACACTAAATAGAAAAAGAACAATTTAATGTAAGGGACCATCTTAATCCAAGCTATCCAGATTGAGCCTCTCCAGAGTCACATGGAGAGCTACTAAATATTATCAAAGGGCTCACCAAAGCCAAAGCCCTGGGGCTTAACAAACTCCTCCAAGAATTATGCCCGAAATTAGCTTGTGTTCCCTCCATTGTTGGCTAGAATTTTATAGCCAGACCTTGAAATTAAAAGCCATCTATTACACGCTCTGTCAATATTTTATGCAGTATTTTAAGAAGGAAGCACTCCAAGTTTAAGTTTCTCATTGGCTCTCTGCCTCCAAAAACACCCATGGGGAAGGTGTGACCCTGACTCTTACCTGACAGTAGAATGCAAAATGTTCTCCCTACTCAAGAAGACAGGCCTGGACTGGTCTGGGGAAGACTCCCTGGCTAATTGATGAAAACAATTTGATAACATTTGAATTGTGGCTCTTGCATTACCAGATAAGTCCTTTCCTTATTTAAGTATTTAGTGAAAGTAACTATTTGCATGTGTGAAGCTACTTCAATAGTTCCCTTAAAACTGTGAACTTTGGTTGAGAGCCTAGCCTTTCACAGCTGAGCCATCTCTCTAGGACAGGGAAGTTGGCTCAGATATTTTGGGCATCCTGAAACAGTGACCACCAGAGTGTTCCCGGAATTTTGTTTATTGCTTTGCTTGTTCTTTGACTATTTATGTTAATGGGCTTGCTTATTCCTGGACTATTTGCATCTATTGTATTGCTAGTTCCTCAACCTAGAACTGACCTTAACACTTGCATGTAATTTAAATGGTATAAAAGAAAAAAAGGAGGAGGGATGGGATAGAGGATTAATGGGAGAAGGGAGGGGAAAAGGGGATAACATCTGAAATGTAAATAAATAAAATATTAAATAAAAAAAGAGAAAGAAACATGAAAAGAAAAAACCTGTGAACTTTGATGCATAAGACTTTGCAGCCACCAGTATTCCAAAAGAAAGATACAATGGCAAATTTTCCAATATTGGAAAGAACTCACAAAGGAATGTAGTGATTTGTCTGAGTCTTCCCTCAAAGAACGCAATTACTAAAGAGTTGTAACTTGAGAGTGACTACTAAAGAAAGCAACACAGAGATAGATAAGAATGAAGCCAGTTGTCAAAGACTAAAACCCCTTCTCACTACGTTGTTTTCATTCTCAGAGCACTTTCATTGACTTAACTGTTTCTATTAGTATGTCTAACCCTGTGATGTGGGTACATCCTTGGTCCTGGATCTCAAAACCCTGTGCTCCTGAGGACTTCTATCTGCACATATATGCATGAAGGAAGGAAAGAGAAGCCATATCTTCCTTCTTCTACTCTGCTTCTGTGCTGGTTGTCCTGGCATTTAGCAGAATCAAGCAGAGGATACTTGACAAGAATTCATAGTTTGTGAAGCTTTAATTTACTACAAAGGAATCTGTTGTCAAAGGAGATGGAAGGAGACTGACATTTCTTACTCGGGCCTCTGATTGATCACTTAAAAATGCCCCCACCCCACCCCCACCGCAGTACACAGGTGTAAGGTGTAGCTCTCTCCTGGTTACCTCCAGCATTGGTGGGTTTATAGGAGGCTGTTTTCCAGGTCATCCATCAATATTAACATCCCCAGGAATATCAGCTAATCCTGAATGTGCAAACTTAAGGATCCATGTGTCATACATGGTAAGACAAAAGGAGTTTACCACTTTGTGGAACAATTTACCAAATATGTTGTTTGCAGTAGTACTGATATCATTAAGAAAGATTACATCAACATCTTGTCTTTAATTTTAAATTGTCAAATATATCTTACCTAGTCTTTAAGATCTTCAATTATTTTGATCATCTCCATTCCTTCCCAACTCCTTCTAGTTCCTCTCACTATGTGTCCCTTTCTCATCCCTGTCTTTAACTCACTGAGTTCACTCAGTGATGTCAACACATTCCCGAGTGTAGAACTGTCCACTGACCATGGGCAACCTACCAGATGGTCCTAAGGCAAACTTAAATACATAGAGGTTAGAAAATAAAGGATGAATTTTTAAGTGGAAAAAAAGTCATGCAAAATGTGAACATAAAAGATGTGTACTTATTAATAGAAAAATAAAATTTATTTCAAATTATTTCTCTGTCTTACTTAGCTTATGAGAAGTGGTCTTCAGGCAAAGACTAGATGAAAAATGATTGATCTTTCTGAGATCCTATCAAAGGCTACCCAGTGCTATTCACAACTATCTAAGAAAGGAACTTGGACAGCTGGAGGTCTGAAAGAATACATGCTGGCTCTGCTAATACAGAATACCAGAGGACCCTCCCATCGGTTGTGTGAGAGATGATGCTGAACTGAAAACAACAACAACAACAAAAAAAGCACCAGGCACTGCTAAAGCTAGAAAAAATAAAAAGAAATTACAATTCCGAGAAGAAACTGGGTTAATAAATGGACAGTCCCATCATCAACAGCCGTCTGATACTCCATTGAGAGAAAGTGCACCTATATTTCAACACTTAGCAAATACTTCATAAATCGCTTACTTAAACTCTATCATGAAATGAAAAAAAAATTGATAATACATTTTCCTTCAAACAACTAACACTTTTCATTCCTCTGTAAGCATAATTACTCCCTGTACACGTTGCCTTTAGCTTATCCAGAAAATGTCTTTAGTATCCTCATTGTGAAAGGTTTACATTTTTCCTGCCACTCCCTAGATGCTGTCAGTCGCACATACACATTAGTAAGTGAACACTGTGGCCCGATTTCCTTTTTCATTTTCAAAGGAAGACTAGCCTGGGCTTTATTAACATTTTAAATCTATTTTTCCAAAGGGACAAAAGATATTCACAATCAGCTAAACTTTTCCCTGGGATATTAAAACCACTAGGTGGTCTTCAATTTCCTGCCTTTATAGGCTTCTTTCATGTCAGGAACTTGAGATATATTTCCAAGTTGGCTTTCACTCAAGGAGAACTTTAGTTGGCTCAAATTTTCTTGTACCTGACAGTTCAAGAAGAAAGAGAATTGTAATTCAATTTACTAATCAAAACAGAAAACATGTTAGTAACTGACTTTCTTCCCTCTGAACATAGACCAAAGTAAAGACCAAAAAATATATCATAAAAGAATAATAGAAGAACTCAAATCCCAAGAGAGATGAATCGCATGGCTGAGTCACTTGGAATATAGGGACGTGAAATGCAACAACACAGGATCAGTTCATATGGTAGACAAGTTGGTTCTATCCAGTTTGCCACAGATAAAAAAACCACTGACCAATTTTCTCACAAATAGAGTCCTTCAACTTTTCACACATTCCAGATCCTTTTCACACATTCTAGGGTCCTTCAACTGAAAAAGAGGTTTTAAAAGAGTTGGCCACTGCAAAACCTTCAGAATATATGACTTATCAGCTTACCAGGTTCAAATCTACATCAAAGATTTTTCTCAATGGAGTTCACAGAAGATTCAAGAATATTGGTTCAATTTTCTTTTTAATCCACCCTCATGTTATTTATTGACATCCTAATAATAAATACATGGATGCCCTATTGTTAATATATGTAAATATTTTAAGATAATCTAAAATGTAAATAAATAATTTATAAATAATAAATGCATGGATACTGTATAATAATGAAGACACTGGATGTTACATTGTTATTTAGATGTTAATTCCATTTATTTATATATGCCATATATAAGGAGCTTTTTAATATCAGGTAACAGAGGTCAGCATAGCAAACAAAGTTCTATTGTTCCAAAATTACCTTATCGTGAAACAGGTGTGGTTTTAGTACTAAAATGAACTTAATTTTTCATTTCGATATTCTCCTTTACAAGCAAAATAAAACATGTACTTCTTCAATCTGGCACTAATAAATAAAAAGCTTTGTTACCAAACATTAAGTAGAACCTTACTGCCCCTCTTGAAATCTGCTTTTAAAAACATATATAAAAGTAGATCTCATAACAGAAAAATCACTTTTCAAAAACAAGTTATAAATTCATACGTTAATTTATATATTCATATGTTAGTTATATATATTCATATGTTAATTTATATATCCATATGTTAATTTTTCAGATTAAATTTCTACTTAGAGAACATACTATCTAAAATTTAGTAAAAGATGATACTGGATGAGAAAAATATATCGAATTCACCCAAACCTGGGCTGAAAGGCCAGCTTCCAGTGTGCTAAGCTCAGGCTTTGAATAACTTAATCATCGTTAGTTTTATCATATAAAAATGAAAACAACAATGTGTTTTGTCAGGCTCTTATGATTACTGTGGCATTGATTTTAGGGTTTGGCTATAGAGCATACAAGTTAGAGTACAAAGTCAAGAGTTAGGCATTGTAGATTCAAATCCCAGCCCTGCTTTTCATAAGTTATAAACTCTAATAAATTACTCAAATTTATCTTTGCTGTTTCCTATCTATAATTTTGAATTACAGAGTATATATATATATATATATATATATATATATACACACACACACATATATATATATATGTATATATATATATATATATATATATATATATATATATATATATACAGAGAGAGAGAGAGAGAGAGAATTATTGAATAATACACATCAATTGCTAAATAGTAGACTTGTCTAATACCAAGCAGAAAAGTAGAAATTATAGAATAGACACATATGACAGAAACTGAGACAGAAAGAAGACCAAATGTGAGCAGAAATACACAGTCAATATCGTCACATCAAGAAAACTAGAATGATCTAAACCCACTTCCTCATGGTGACAGGATTCAGAGCAGCTCCTTCCATTAAAGCTATCCTCCATGAGAACTTCAAGTTTTCCACTCAATCACAATTCTGTGCATGTTTTGAAATTGTCCCTTTCATATATATAGTGGTCAAATATAAAAGGTTGAGTCTTCTCTTTCTCCTGTAATACCAATCAAACCCGGAGACTCATGCTACTAGGCAAGCACCCAAACATTGGATTACAGTCCCAACCTTTAAAATCTCTAAGCCCCTCATTTAAACCATGTTTACACTATTAACAATCTTTCCGCTGTTTATTTATATTTCTTACATACATTTTCTCTCCAACAATATTATTAGGTTTTTATTTTTTTATTTTATTTTATTTTATTTTTTGGTTTTTCGAGACAGGGTTTCTCTGTGTAATCCTGGCTGTCCTGGAACTCACTCTGTAGACAAGGCTGGCCTAGAACTCAGAAATCCGCCTGCCTCTGCCTCCCAAGTGCTGGGATTAAATTAAAAATATTTTGAAAAGATTAAAATCTTTACCAGTTTTCAGGAAGATATAACATTATGTAAACTTAAATAAATGTTAAAAAAAAACACAATATTTATCTCACAATCTAAAAGCCTGCAGAGGCAAAATTCCTTCAGATAAGAACTGTACTCACCAGTGTGACGAAGAACACAAAGTGAGATTTGGGTGAGTCAAAACTAGAGGCTCCTTTTTCCCACGTACATTGTATTTTTGTGATGAGATTTTTTTAAATTTCACGATGAAAAGTATCAGAAACTTGGGAACAGGCTTATGCTAGAGATTCTGAACAGGCGTTAGCTCTTATATGGGATGCATGACATGTAATGTACTCTCTGAGCCTGGAAGGAAGACCTTGACAATCACCGGGAGATCACTAGGGACTGAATTCTGGAAGATGGTAAGTTTTAATGACATTGACTTTGTGTTATTTCCCTTAACTTCATTTGAACCAACTCATGAATGTTGCTATTAAACATAAATTCATTAACCCTAACTGATAACTTTTATTGCAAATATTTTAGATACCTATATTTTATTCAATCATATTCATGTTCAAGAAACTCAATGCTCTACCCAGGGCTTTAGTTCCAATTTATATGAGTACAACCTAGATGCTAGTCCTTTTATGTTTAAACTTGGGTGATTTTAAAAGTTTCCTAATTATTCCAAAACTATATATAATGTATTCTTGTTGTATAATAAGTAATCCATAAAATACATCACAATACAAATAAGATCTATATAGCAGTACATGGTTGCTACTAGAAAGGACATAGAAATGAAAGGGCTGAACAGGTGTTTCCTTAGCTCACAAGCATTTCTTTGCGTATATCTTGGATACACATTGCATTGAGGCTGTTGTGGTTTTAACCTTTCCTGTGGAGACTGCTGGTTACTGATGCTGGCTCCCTTTCAATCATATGGCTTTCATTTTCAGTTTGATTGATACACAGTGGGGGAACCTCTCTCCATTTTGGGGGCACTGCTGATCTCCCTTACTCTGTACCAGCCATGTCACTTGACTCCCAAATGCATACTAATTTAGCTTTTTTACATTCTGATGTTTCCTCAAACTGAAGTAAATATTCATTGTTTTCTAAGAATTCAAATGCTAGTCTTTTATATTTTCCATCTTCAGGGGACCCCTTTTTTTCTCATGGATGTCCCACAACTATTTCTGCAGGTATTAAAATAATCATTGCTATTTCCATTTTAAATAATACTCTGGCCAATTGGGATCAAAGCAAAACTACAAGTTAATAGCATGTAGACTAACGCCCATCCCACCATAAGGAGACAGGATATCTTAGGAATCCTCTGTGAGCCTACCAACAGAATACAGAATTTTTAATCTGCCTTTATAATTGCATGAATTATAAAATAATAATCTCATAATTTATAATCCAATTATTAACAATAAATTGACAGTAATACTTAAATGCAGATTTTTTTGTCATTTTCATTTTGAAGAGGTTTACAAGATTTCTGTTAAATATAGAAGTTCATGGGTCCTCATTTAAAAGCGCCTTTAGTACACTCCCCTTCTGTAGAATGTAGGTCATAGCCACGTATACATAAACTTTGTAAGTATTTGTACATGTTCTTCTAATTGTTGTTCTAATGCATGTTCTTATAATTGTATCTATGAGAAAAAACTAAATAAATTCTTTTTATCCTAACTCTGAGAATCTGGTGCTGTGGTACCTAACATTCAGTATATACTTGTTTAAGGAATTAATCAATTAACAGATATTTAAGCACTTTAGAGCCAAGATCTCTAGGTGTGCATTTATATTCCTAAATCCAACTCGCCCATTTGGTGTTAATTTGAAAAATAATTTATTTTCTAAAACTTGTTAATAACAATGTTGTACACTAAGTAGCCACTTGTGATTTTTATGCAATTGACATATCTTCAAGTTCAAATTTCATGTTGTGCAAAAAGTCTTTGTTCCCGGCTATGAAATCAACATAAAGACAGAATTTACAGCAGATGGAGCTCAGTCAGAGATCAACTCTCTGAATTTGCTCATCAAACCAACCTGAGGTCTTCAGATCAATAGAAAGCAAAGTGATGGCCAGACAGGAGATGGAAGTACTAGTTATAAATGTTCCCTCCTAAGTTTCTTTAAGAATATTTTCTGTAAACATCATCTAGGTTTTACTATATTAACAATTAGTTATAAATAATATTTTTCTAATGATGATTAGATATTTAAAACCAAAATGATCAAAATTTCCTCCCAGATGGGGCAGGCACTGATGAAGGATGAAAGTTCATCTGATAACGAAATGATTTGCCCCCATGCCAGGAAAAGAGGGGGCGGGGAGACTGAAACAGCATTAGAGTCGCGCCTGAAAAGCCCAAAAGACTCATGAATATTACAAAAATGGACACTCCTGGCAAATTAAATGTAATGGTCTGGAGGAGACTTTCTGTATATATTAGCTCAAATTCTGTAACCCTTCCAAAGAAAATGGGACCTCAAGAAAAACTGCAATTATCTTCTATGAGCCTACGGCATATTGGAGTCCTGGTGACCACTGCAAAGGCATCATAATGCAAAAGTAATCTGGAGACGCTAGGCAGAGCTTTCTCATCAGCCTGCATTTTCCTCTATCAAAGGAAAGGAAAGAAAAGTGCCTGAATGTGATACCACTCTAACAAAGAGCCATCCAGCATACAGGAAATGCTACTTCCCCTCCATACACTGCCATTAACCAACAAAGAATCGATTCTGGAGAGCAGGTGTTTCCTGGGAGTAGGAGATCTGGGAGTTTGCTCTCAGAAATATGGATTGGGGGACTAACTTTAAAGGTATATGTGTGTCTTTCTTCTCTCTTCTACGCAGAGAGCTTAAAGGGGTGCTATTCTTTCATTTCTCTCCTGTTATGGTTTCAACAAAAGTAAGAGAGTCTTTTAATATTCCAATTTCCGAAGTTCCTTGGCTGCCAAGAACTGGGTGTGTGGACGATCAAACTCTTGCCTAAAGGCATCAGATAGATATCTGAAACGATAGATAGACGAATTTCACTTCAACCAAGGCTACATTCAGCGAAGAACAAACCTGCTCTTTCACTGCCAGTGCTCTCATTGGAAGGCATTAAACTTGATAAAAGGCTGGGTAGACCAATTATCATGCCATGCGTCAACTCACAGAGAGCGTACCTAAGGAATGTGTTCCTCTACAGATAACACCCGTGTATTTGTTGTACACCGGTGTATTTGTTACTTGTTTTCTTTGTTGAGAAAATACTTGATAAGAAGCAACTTGAGGAAAGAAAAGCTTATTCCTGCTCAGTGTATGACAGTACAGTTCATCATCTCAGAGCCGGTATCGGGGAGCAGTTCACACTGCATCTAAGACAAATAGGTGTGAAGGGCTGGGGCTCGGCTGCCTTTCTCCTTTTCGCGCACATGGGTACGCTAGTGAGACCCCAGCACAAGGGATTTTGTTATTTTCTATGTTCACAGTGTCTGTCCCATTCTCAGTGTACCCTTTATGGAAACAAACTCATACACATACCCCAGAGCTTTGTTTTCATGGCTCCAAATCAAGTCAATCTGATTATGAAGATCAACTATCACAATTAACATCAAGGTGCTTTGATTCGTGACTTCCAAACCAGTCTCTGTATCTGAGGCTCCTCTTAGACAATATTTGGTTAGTACGCTGTTAACAATTATAGGAAATAACGTCTTCAAAGATTCAAAAGATGTTTTTCCTTGATACTCAGAGACAAATCTCACTTCTGGGAAACACTGGGCAGACGTTACCAATACTCATTTGCACAGTTTGAAACGACGTGTATCCTTGTGAGGAATTAATGGGATCTAAACAGAGGCATTGGCCAGGTCCAGGAAGCTCTTGATCACACAACTCTCCTGCCTCAGTCTCCTGGTGGCTAGGTCCACATGTGTATGCCACCAAGCCTGGCTAATCAAATCAATGCTTTTTGATTTTGAATAGGAAATTTTAAATGAAAAAATTTTCCAACCGTATGTTGGAGATTGTATCTCACAAAAATACAGAATACTTCTTTCAGGAGTGTCCCTTACAAGTTCTTTAGCAATAGTTGTTTTTTTTTATTTTTTAAAAAATATATTTTTATGTAAAATATTACTAAGAATTTTATTTTATGGTGGTTAGAGTTAAATCTTGAACGTTGTACATCCTAAAGCTCTAAGCTCTACCTTTGACCTCTAACATCCTTTTATCTCTATTCTTTTACAACTTTGTAGTTCTTTATTAAAATATTACTTTTAGTATACGGCACTTTTACTTCAAATATTATTTCTTTTGGTCACGGGAATTTAAGGGTATACCAAATTTTTACCCATTTACAATGCTGAAAAATGAAGTTTGAGACCACACTACCTTTGAACTTCCTGGGCATGGAAGAGGATCAGTGAATATGTAGAAGAGGCGGCATTCCAGATGTCCACAAATTCCAAACCTGCCCCGCCACAGGCCGTCCAAAGAAGTCTTAGAATTACTTAGAAAAAACTTTTCAGTATAAAATATTGAATGCAACATTTTTGCCAGCTTAATTTACTGACTTAAGAGTATGCCATCCATGATGGTGTGTCAGCTTCTTGGCTAATACAAAGATAGTACTTTGGTTAGTTGTAGGGAATTTTAATTACTATAATCGATATCTGTAGGTCATTCATATTCTAGCCACAAAAGATCGAGGCTAAAAGGAAGGAGGTGCATGTCATAACATTTCCATTTGCCAAAATGAGGGAATAAAGACGTAAGGATGCCAGCCAGCTCCTTGACACCGCCCTTCGTGTGCATGCTTCAGGTTTAGAATTTATATTCACTGGCTCTTGGTATCGTTTTAACTGCACTAATCCTCATTCATGCAACTTCTTCAAGGCTTCAGCTTTGCTTGCTGTGCTACACATGTATGAGCCTCTCCTATGTGAGTATGGCTCTATACTTTTGCCAAAGTAGCACAATCAATAATTAATTCGGGTTTTATTTTTATACGTGATCACACAGACAGGTAGCAGGCAAAGAGCAAAGACAGAGGCATGAAGATCTGTGGTGAAGAGAAAACCTAGCTCCAAACATGTCTTACTGAGCTTAAAGAGAAGCCCTAAAGCTACTAAAGTCACCATGGCTATCCTTTATACTTACCCCTGGGTGCAGAATGAGGACTGGAGGGGAGAAACAGTAGGTGGAAAAGAAATAAAACAATCGGCTTTCTTACCAACAAACACGGGTGCTCAGAAGTCTTCCATTTTGCCTAGCTGGGGAGATTTCAGCTACCTACTCTGAATCTTAAGGTATGCAGCCAACATCCACATTGAAAATTGAGAGTCAGAAATAAAATCTCCAAAGAGAAACAAGAACGTCTTTGAAAACACGGTTTGAGTGTACAGCCAGTTGACCAGCATTCACACCAAGCCCACAGTCTCCTTCATTTCATTTGTCAGACTGTTGAAAAAATACAGAACTAAGGAAAGGCAGTTGAGTCTTTCTGGCTGAAGATGCTGGATGATGAAGAGGAGATTCATTATTTTTGTTTCAGTCTTAAAATACTACTAGAGCCCATTTTGGGAAGCAGTGATGCATACATAACTTGGGGTAACTCTTTATGTACATTTTTCTGGTAAAAATATTTTAATGTCAATAAATATCTCATTATTATTCATTTGACAGTAAATGTCCCCTGTCCTTTTATTTCTTAAACTACCATTCTAATCATCAATTGTTTCTATACACTCCACCCCCAATTTGTTTACCCTGGCAGAACAAACATCTCCATAAAGTGTCATGGATGGCTTTTAGCCATGTGGTCTGCAAAAGGAAATGTCATTGTGTCTTTTCATCTCCAAGACTGGAGAAGCTGCCACTTAAAGTGTAATGCAGCAGAAAGTGCTGAGAGCTCCTGGCTCTCCAGACACTCATCTTTCTGGAAGTGAGTAACACTGTTTAGTGCCAGCATCCATGTCAGCAAAGAGACTGGCATAGAAAGTCACCTGACTCTAAACTGTTGCCATCTAACAGCTTTACAAAAGTGGACTACTAATAATCCAGCCCCAAGTATCAATCTTCAGAGGTGTTCTCTGTCCTGTGAGAAGGTATACTTCTTTGATTCCCTGGCTCAGTTCATTTCTAAATTTGCTGGTGTTCCACTCTCATGAGCAAACACAGTCTTCTAAGGCCAGAAGGGGTGCAAATGTCAGAGCCAACCAACATTGCACTACCTCATTTGCTATCTTTGTAAAAAGCAGCTACCCAATAATACAAAGATGACATGAAAATGCCAAAAGACCCTTCTGAAGTTGAAGAGAGGCAAATTCTCCTGAGCAGCAAAACACACAATTTCTTTTAGAAAAATTCTCCCATTTTGGCAAAGGGAAGCAGCTGGCACCCAGACACCAAATCATTGGAAGTGATCACATCACTGGTTTATTCTTCCCAGGGAGCTCTTTAAAGATGTTTGACTTCTGAAATAGAAGCTAAATGGTTGGCACATGTGTCCAGTTCTATATGGTTCTGTTTCTTTTAGCATAGGACAGGAAAATGTTTTTGCCCATATTTAAG
This sequence comes from Grammomys surdaster, assembly GCF_004785775.1. Lineage (NCBI taxonomy): Eukaryota > Metazoa > Chordata > Mammalia > Rodentia > Muridae > Grammomys > Grammomys surdaster. The sequence continues at coordinate 31,310 of NW_021620042.1, forward strand.
TCTGAGGACAAGATCTGTCTAAAAGCCTGCCAGATCCACTCTAAGATGCACAGGAAGCGGACAAGACCAGTGCAAATGAGCCCAGCTCTGTGAATATCAACAGACCATGGCTTAAAATATGCTCCATACAAAATCTGAGTTTGTGACCAAGAGAGAAAATCTCTTCCAAGGCACAGAGTATCAGCTTTGTTCATCATGGTCTATCTTATATAGAAAAATCTGAACTCATTGGTAATAAATTTCAACTTCTCCGTTTCTATTCCAATTTCAATAGAGCTGAGGTTACCAAGACAATTCTGTAAAATGAGAAAGAAAGGAGTAAAGGCTGAATGATCATCCATAAATATATTATTACGATGCATGAGTGCATGAGAAAATGAACTAAAAGGAGACACAGGGGAACATGAAATGTGAGCTGAAAGATAGAGAGAAATGAATTGAGTCAGAGAGAAGATACAAGGCACATGCAGGCCCCAGAATCAGTGATAGAGGCAGTGTCTAATATAACCTCATACTTGCTGTTGTTCTCTTATCAAGCAGAAAATAAAAGTATCTGTACCACAGTCAAGTTTTAAAAAAAATATCTAAATAAAAGTCTAAAGAAGTCTTCCTTACAGCATACTACTCATCCCTGGAAAGGAAACAGTTAACTGATCCATGTTCCCAGCAGAAAAAGGGATGGTTTGCCATTGTGTTTTCACAAGTCAGTAAGGTATGTGCACACAGGACGCTCATGATGCCCTTTGAGAAGCGCAAGATGACGATCAGCCCTTTCCCCACAGAGCTTGAAAGCCTGACTCCCCATACAGCTCTAACCAAAGAAGGGTATGACAATTAGTATCAATGCCTCTGAACACTGCAACATCAGAACTATCAAGGCTTAACTGCATGCTTACCATGACAGTACTGTGATCATCAGATATGTTAGAATAATAACTGTAACTTTATGCTTCCTTCTTCTTGGCAACCTTGAACCTGCTTCCAGCTTACAAACTCTGGAAAGCAAGTGAACTGGGCTTCTTGAGATGAAAATCAGAGGACACTTCAAAGGTGGGCATCTGCAGGGGCCTAGAACCTGGGTATTAACATGTTCCTCAGCTTCCTTAGGAGCAAGATCAGGTGTGTTGTTGTGAGGTTCTTTGTAAAGACAAGGTAATGTTTACCTTAAACTACCCTCATTTTGGCTTTCAGGAGATATAATACACAGATTGCCTGTAACCATGACAATTGGTTTAGCTTTAAGTATCCTGATTTATTCAAAGCACAGAGGCAGTATAGGAGAGAAAATACTATTACAAATAGGGACAATGCAGTTTAATTTCAGCTGCCTAAACAGGATGGGTTTGGCATTATATTCCCAGCTATATGATGCAGGCTATGTTTGCTGGATTTCATCTGCTATCTACTGATTCTCAAGAATGATATTGACTTATGTCTTTTCAAGAAAAAAAATGATTTCTCTGTTCTTGGGACTATCTTGACATCTTATATTGTATGCAGGAGAATTTTTTTTAAAGTCAAGGATCACAAGACAATATCAGCCTACAATTTCTTCCCCCATCCCCCGCCATTCCCCTTTGCCAACTTCTATTATACTTTCATCCAGTATGTATATGCATTTGTGTTTGTGTGTGCGTAGATGTTTATGTGCTACGACATTCATGTAGAGGCTAGCTAGCCTTCTGAAAGTAGGTTCTTTCCCTCAATAATGTGGAGTCCAGGGATTGAATGTGATTCTTTAGGCTTGAAAAAAGCCCCTCTACTTGCTATTGCTACCTTGCCAACATCATCACCACCTTCTGTTTCTCCTCCTCCCCTCCTCTTCTTCCCTTCCTTCTTCTGATGTTGTTTATAGTGACCATATTCAATTCAATTTCCCTTGGGTAAGTAAGCACTTATTAATCTTCTCCCCCCCATTTAGCTTACTTATAAATGAATGGATTTGAATCACTTTCTCTCCACTTGCAGATTTTGAAACTTCAGGAGGTTGTTGTCTGAAAACCACTTCATTTCCCTAAAGCTCTGTAGCTGTGAATTGGTTAAACCACTTAGGCTCCTGGAGGTCACACACTTCACCGGTCAAGAGCTCTCTGGATTCATGAATGAAACAAACACACACACACACACACACACACACACACACCCCAACTTAATTTTGATATGCCTTGACTACCTCAATGGTTGGGCACTTCTAAAACTCCCACAACCAGCAAACACTCCCCTTTGGTATTCCTGGCTTAACACCTCCTAAATCCATATTTTATTTTTGCTTCCCTGGATCCTTCTAGGGAGCCCCCTATCTTTTGTGCCCAAGATCCTTCTGAACAGCCCTTCTGGGGGCCATTTTCCTTCTTGTACCTACATTTCAGCCGTTACGCCCTCCTGTTCCTTCCCTGTGTGATCTGTCCTACCCCTTCTCTTGGCAGCCCTTTCTTCCTCCTCTCCTATTCTTCCCTCAGGACCCTAGAAGCCATGCCTCTTTCATTCTTCCCAGCCATTGGTTGTTGTCTCTTTATTGATCAATCAAAAAAACAATTAGGGACAAGGACCTCTAGTGTTAGGACTCACAGATTCCCAATTTTGGGAGCCGGAATTAAGACAAAGCATTAGAACTAATTCCTAACAAAGCTGAGCCTATTTGTCATACTTTTCAAATTTTCAAACATCAGGATTTTCACATGGCAAACTGCCTATTTTTCGATGCAATTCATGTTCTTTTTTCTCTCAAACTTCATGAACTATGCTGTAAACAATCAGCAGTGATGCCAGTCTTTTACCGTAAATCCTAGAAACAAAACAAATCAAATCAAAACAAAAGCAGGTTAAAGGATGCTTTGCTCTTTGACTACCTGGAGAACTTGGTGCATGTCAGGATAAAAATTAGGGCCCTCTAAGATATGCCAGTTCTCCTAACCATGCAAAAGCATCACTATCCCAAATAATGGTGCATCACTTAACTTATCAATATTCCTGTTAAACTACAATTGCAATCATAAAACATTCTAGTTAATGTTAGTTGTGAAACACTTATGAGAATCAAGGACTCTGCTCATCTGAATCATCTGATTTTCAGGGGCTGCAGAAGAAGCAGACTGATTGCTAAGCAGCTTGAGAGATTTTTTCCTTATGACAAAATATATCTTTTCTATTTAGGCACATCCTTACCATTATTATTTTAATATCTAAATTTGTTTGTCCTAGTATCTACAGCTACAATCACAATGATGCCAGACTTGCTTCATGAGAAGCTTTAGGAACATTATTTCAAGTGAGAGGAGCTCATCTCTCTGTAACTATAGGATCATAAGGCTTCTCAATCTATCCTCTGACCATCTCTATATCTTGTGACAGAGACAGAAGGCCATCCAGAAAAAAAGAGAGAGACAGGAGAGAAAATGCATGTCATGAAGAGATAGAATTCTACATTCCTGTGACTGGGATTAACTATTCAACATCTTTTCATTCTGCATCTTCTACTTTCATTTTTCCTTTATCTTTTACTCCTTTAGTAGATTATAATAATACCTGATACAAGACTAATTTTAATGAGGCATGGTGGTACATACTATGACCCTAGCATTTGGGTGTTGTGGAGAATCAGGAGGACTAGGTTGTCCTTAGCTGCATAGAGAAAATTCAAAGCCAGCCCAAATTAAATGTGACCCTGTTTCAAAAAACAGAAAGAAGGGCAGATTGGGGGCTCAGTCAATAAAGCATTTGCCTTGCATCCCAAAGGTCCAAAGCCAGTCCCAGAACCCACTTCAGAGACTGGATAGGGTGCTCCTGCACCTCCAGTGTTAGAGAGGCAGAGATAGGAGCATCCTTGAAGCTCAATAGCCAGACTAGTTTGGACTTCTGGGGGATTTGGGGTCTAGTGAGATACTTAACCATAAAAACAAGGTATATGTTTGTGAATAAGTGAGATAGATTGTCCTCTGACCTCCATATCTTCTGTATATGCATATGCACTCATATTTACATACAGGAAACACAAGCAAATAATATTAGGTTTACAGAAAAGTTACAAAAAGATGCCATAGAACATATATCTGTCACTAGTTCTTTCTACTATCTGACATAGATAATAGAAAATTAACACAACACATTTTTATAATTAATGAACAAACTTTAATTTGTTATTGTTAATTAAATCTAATTCTTTATTCAGATCCCCTGAGTGTACCCTGATGTAATATTTCTGTCCTTGGATTCTATCCAGGGCTATATATTAATTACATTTAGCCATCATATCTCCTCTTCCTAGATTTGATAGTTTCTTGCCCTTGACCTTGATGACTGTGACACTTTTGAAGGACACCTCTAGGTTTCATGGCAGAATGTCTCCTGATTTAAACATAACATTTCTTTATGATGATAAGCTATCAAGTCTTCTAATCATAAAAGTCTTTTTGGAATCGAGATGCTTTCTTCTCTAGCCTCATTTTCTGTAACTACCCTGATCATCTTGTCTGTCCACCTTTTAAAAGCATGTCTTAAAACTCCACCAATCATACCATCTGCTCTTATCCAACCTTTGTGCATACTGGTATCTCCACTTTGAGCTCCTCTCTTTGAAATTCTTCACTCCGTCTCTGTCTGGATAACTCTTGCTCTGAAACTTTCTTTTCGAACCCTGAAATCCCATCATCCTTCATTTTCCCTGGTGTCCTAGGTGCTTCTTACTTCACAGCATGCTTAGATGGATGGAGTGTTGCTAACTAAACCTTCACACGCACTCACCTAAGTGCATCTTTGTCTGGAGAGTGAGGATCCACATTGGTGTGGCAGAATAGCCTAACCGTGCTTCCTCCTGGCCAATCACACTTCAGTGTCCACCTGTTTCAGCTCGTTGTACTATCACTGCAGGATGGTGCTGAATATCAGATATTTAATCAAATTATCATTTCAGAGTGTCAATCAGGATCGAGAGAGCTGGCCATGGAGGAAGGCTATTATTTTCCTTTAAGCAAAGAAAAGAAGAGGATTCCTGAGGAATTCTTCTTTTGTACTTGTCCATCACTGCTGGGAAAGTTGAGTCATGACCTTTAAAATATATGAAAAGTATTGTCAAATGTGATTCTTGGGCATATCTTTCCCCTTTGATTTAAATAATTCCATCTAAAGTAAAGTAGTTGGGAACTTGTTAACTCAGATTAGTGTATAAAACAAGGAAAGATAGTGTCTTGAGAGTTGACTCCTCATCATATTGATGTATACTGCTCCACAATAGCCAAGGGAGGCTCAGAATCACACTATTTTACTTCTTACCCACTGTGGGAAATATGTCTGCTATGGATATATTAAAATCAAGAACATTTCCTGGTCCTTTAGATAACCACTTTCATAATGCTAAAGGTAGACATTAAGATTGGAGTGTGTCCAGAGGTAAAGGTTAGTGCATTTGGACACCTTCAACTTGCTCTTTCTTGGAACGAATCCCAACACCTGTCTCTTAGATTTATTTCTTCCTTGGATCCAGCCTGACCCTGCTTAAGAGTTCTACTCAAACTGCCTTATGACGATCTAGAAGTTGTCCATCTAGTCTGTTTTCTGTTACTCTAACAAATTATCTAAAATTGGAATAATTTTAAAGAGCAGAAGTTTATTGGCTGATGGCTCTTGAGTCAGAAAAGTGCAATAAAACATGTGGCATCAGTAAAGGATTCCTGCTGCTTCATTTCAAAGGAAAAACTCAAGAGAGAGTGGACCTGTGCAGAAGTGCCAGCACACAGTCATAACATATAACAAGGGCACTTATAGGAACAAGCCACCCTGCTGGGAAAGTCTTAGGTCTTCCCAATACCCCAACTATAAGGACACTGAGCACCAACCATTCTTGAATTTAAGGAGACATGCAGGAGCCATAGAGACAAAATGAGAGGGAGGGCAACCTAGGGAACTGCCTAAGAAGGATTCTGGGTTTCTCTACAAGGTCACATGCAGGGCCAAGTGAAATACGTGAATTCTGTGGCTAGATACAGATATTAGTGATGTTTTTCTCCCTACCAGACAATGTATGCCATGTTCATATATCCCTTGAAGGTCTTTCAGGGAAGTACTAAGCCAAATAGTAGGTTTGTGAGCTTTCTGATCAATTACCATGTTCTTGGGTTCTTTTGGCAAAGCTAGTCATCTTGCCATCCAGCCCTGTTTGTTAAGAAGGAAATCCCTCAAAACTTGCAATGTGCATGCATAGACACTGCATAGAAGAGAGTGCAGCATAACTCTCAAACCTGGGTTTCAGTCTTAGCATAGCCACCCTCTCATTTTGTGAATGCAGTTATAGATGTATTATTTTCATACTGTGCTAGTAATACCTTAGGAGTTACCATAAAACTAAATGGGCAGATGAAAATTTCAGTAGTTTAGAAAACAAAGTAGATATTAATGTGCATTCAACACATGTTAAGTCCATGCATGATGATGCATGCAACATCATTTTCCAAAATAAATACAACATTTGATCATAGGTCAATAGTAAGAGAATTTGTATGAAGGCTAGAATGTTTGTCTGTCTACTATATACCAGTCCCTGGAAATTTCATCACTGAAAAAAAAATCTTATAAAGAGACATCAATTACAAGAGACAAGAACCAAGTAGATAATGGCTTGGGTTTTGGGACTAGCAACACTACCATAATAAAAGTTAATTACAAGAGACAGATAGATTCACAGGGTATTAATTATCATTATTTCAGGATGTTGAAAAAAAAAAGCAGTTTAGGAGAGTGAAGTTTGAGAGACTGTAGACCAGCTGAGAATTTTTGGGCCTGATGAAAGGCCTCCCACCACTGATTGCTTGAGTTGATTTCCTCAAAGGTATTTGCATAGCAACTTGGCAGTCTACAAATGGCCTAAAATTCAGAACAGTTTTTGTAGAAAGTCATAATTGTACCCTTACTTAAAATACAGGTCTTGCTTTCATTTTAAGGCCCATAACATATTACCTAAGCTAATAATTTTTGTGCATTACAATCTCATCATTGTGAATTTAAAAGAAGTACAGGCAAAATGAAAACAAACAAACAAACAAAGCCCAAGTAAATAACCATAGTAAGTACTTTCTCTATTGGTTGTATAAAACCAAACCTATTGATTAAAGGATTATTATAATCAGGATCAGGAGACCAAGGAAATGATTCAATTACACTTTAATCATGGGTTATGTTTTTTTAATCTCTCAATTACAGTTAATTCAAGGTCATGACCCACCTTCCTATGTTCAAAACCTACACAGCACTTAGGATCTCTGCAGTGTTTTCTGCACTGCACTGAGTTCATCATAAGCCCAACTTTTTTACTAGACTGGACTTTGAATAGCTGACACTACCCTCCACAGCATCCCCTAAGTCCCAGGCCTCTGATTTTGACAACACACTTGATCTTTCCAGACCATACTCCATAAAATAAAGGTACTAGGCAATAAGATGTGTGGACAAGTGGCACGAAGATGCAGCCTAAGACATTTGCAGCAACATCCTTTGGCACTGGAGATGTTCACCAAAACTGAAGAATAGTTTCCAAAGAGTTAAGAATTGCTAGATTAAGCTTCAGCACTCCATGGTGATCGTGCACTTACTCTCTTGTTCTCAGAATGTTTTAAGATTACCCTGTTCTGCTTTTAGGCTCTCTCTATGCCGCCCAGGCTACCTGTGAACTTGTGATTCACTTGTCTCAGCCTCCTGAGAGCTGAACAGGCAGGCATGCTTCATTGTGTTTGTCTCATTTCTATTCTTAGTTTGTTTTTAGATCTTACTATTTTAGTGGTCTGCCATATAATCATTCAGATACAGTTTAAGCGATCAAAATGTCAACAAAGTTCTCAAACGGCTTGGGAATTCATTAATCTTCATTTTAAATTCTGTCTTCTTTTTATTTATATTTTCATTTTAGAGTGTTTGTTCAAAAACACAGGCCTTTGTATGACATAATGAGAGGTGGTGGGAGGGGAGGGGAGGGAAGGAGAAGAGAGGGGAGGGGAGGGGAAAAGAGGGGGGGAAGAGAGGGAAGTGGAGGGGAGGGGAGGAGAGGAGGGGAAGGGAAGAGAGGGAAGGGGAGGGGAGGGGA
>NW_021620042.1:39477-39630 GCF_004785775.1 Grammomys surdaster
GGGGAAAGGGAGGGGTAGACGGGAGAGGGAGGGGGAAAGGGAGGGGTAGAAGGGAGAGGGAGGGGGAAAGGGGAGGGGAGGGGAGGGGAGGGGAGGGGAGAGGAGAGGAGAGGAGAGGAGAGGAGAGGAGAGGAGAGGAGAGGAGAGGAGAGG
>NW_021620042.1:39730-103038 GCF_004785775.1 Grammomys surdaster
AAAGGAAAGGAAAGGAAAGGAAAGGAAAGGAAAGGAAAGGAAAGGGAATAACTGCTGCTCTCTTACCCTAACCTCTTGTGACAGGCTGAGATACCCTTGATGAATTTAGGTTACTAAGGACATTGGAAGACCTCAGGTTCCCAAATCAATTACAGAGCTTCACATACCACTCATCCTGCTCTGGAGGCTAAACTGTAAATCTACTTTATCTCCTCTGCTTTGCATGTTCTTTTCAAAGCATGTTCATTTAATGGTTGTGTAAAGCACTGGGTTTGTGTTTTTCCCACAATGCTTGTTACATAAGTAGCTGCACAGCAATATGCATGCCGTCTCAGATTCACCTCGAGAACGATTTCCGGTTTATATATCCTGTGCCCTAGCAGTGAGTACACAGTTGAAACTGTATTAGGGTTTATATGGGGTGGGGAGATATTTGGGTTTGTTTTATTCATGTAAAAATGCTTCCTTTTTCCTGTTGCAATATATGGGGCAGTGGAAATCTCACCACACAGAGATTGCTCTGTAGACCACAGGCATGACACTGATCCACACAAACACCCATGTACTTCCCTCTGTTACAGGTCCTTGTTGAAGACCAGAAGATGGTCATGGCTATGTTGAATATGCACATGTGCTGTGTGTCCACAGTGTTTGGTTAGCGTTAGCCTTCCTCTCTCAAAGTTAGGGTGTGTCAGAAGGCTTCTGGAACCAGCAGAATCACCACATCCATTTCCTGACTCCAGACAGTGAGGATCCTCCCCAGCCATCTCAGAGCAGACGAGCCCCAGCTCGCACCAGATCACTGTGGAGCAGGACCAATTTTTAAATGTCTTCATCTGGTCCCTCCTACTTCATGGTTGCTCTGGGGGTGGTGAGAATCAGGATGCACTGAAAGCTGCTGAGACATCTGATTTCATTTCCTTGGCTCTGTGTGGCTTAACTCTACACCAGCCTTCCCAACTGTGCAGAAATTCATTTTTGAGAGCTGAGGCAAAAGGAGATAGACAGAGAAGGTAGGTGCTTTTGCAGCTGGAGGCTTAAGACAGGGCAGAGGGAAGGTAGAGTCCCCACAGTAGTGCTGGGCTGCTCTGCCAGTCACTGGCTTTCTCCAGTAGTCTCCAGACTGAACTTCCCCTCCTACAACACAGTGACAGAGCAGGTTTTCCAGGAGGAGCTGGACTTTAAGTACCCATCTCATTTTAGGTGATATTCTCCAGGACTCACAATCAATCACCCCCTCTCTGAATGCCTTTGGATTGTACAGTCCATTGTTACATGGTTTGTGGAATGGGGTAATGTAATGTGGAGAAATCAGATATCTGGAAATCAGGTGCATGGTTAGGTTCGATACTTCCCCTCCAAGCATATAGTGGAGCTCATGGGACAGATCTGGCCCCATATAGGACCCTGATATCAATCTCCAGAGCCGCAGCAGCTATAAAAAAAAAAAGAAGTATATAATGGCCAAGTTGTAGAGTTATTTGAGCAAGTTTGGCAGAGTCACTAGGTGTATGGATTATGCAAGGTCTCCTGTGTCAGCTAAGAGGGGTGGTATTGTGGATGGTCCTTCCTCTTAGTAGAACCCAGTCAGTCTTGTAGTCAGAGTGCCTCACCCTTACCCTCTCACTTCTCTGTGGAAAATACTTTTAAATGTGTATATAAATTACTCTCAGGAAAAAAATTAGAGAGCCCCCTCTGCAGCATTTTCACAGCAAGAAGTGAGGGGCATAATATTGGAAAATTGAAAAACATTACATGATTGATAATGTTCCTTTCACCCTGAGATTCTGAGATTCGGTAGAGTGTGATGGTTTCTGTTTAGACTAACACTTTCTTGGCTCAATTACCATCTATTGAGTAACAAAAATGTTTGCAGATTCATGGTGCCATTCGGCTATAGATTTCATCTCTAAGTACCTCTATCTCCATAATCAGTCAATAGGAATTATTGAGAGTTTGCTGTAGGAAGTGTGAGTTCCAAATAATCCCCAGAAACAAGTCATCAGCACAATTAGTCTGAGTGTAGCAAAACCTAAGCCTGAAATTACCATCCATTGCCAATAAACAATAAATGTGAGTTCTAGTCCTTCATTCTCTGTACCTTCTTACAGAAAGTTCTTTCCCACCTCAGAGAAATATTCTACAGAGTTCTGTCTTGAAACTCTTCTGGCGTTTCTGATACCAGCACAGACAGGAAACAGTGAAAGTGCTCCCTAAAAGAATGAGTTTTCACTGAGCTTCACAGACCAATGAGAAGGAAGATTAACTCAAATAAACCTTAGAATGCCAGCCAAGCCCCTGAAACACGTCAGCTGCTATGTTTTCTCAGTAGCACCTTATCCTAAAATGACCTGATGAGAAGGCCAGTATCAGACAACATGTGACATTGAGTGTTGAATGTGAATTCCACTGGCACAGTAGCCGGTTGGTCTCTCGGTTGGTCTCTCCAGTATCTGTAGCTCACTGCAAATGCTGCTAAGAAATGCATCCTTTGCTATCTGCAGCAGAGCATGTGACTGAAATCATTTCTCAGGGAAGTAACTCTCAGCAGCCACTGAATTCATTTTGTATTGGAAAGCAAATGAAACAGTTCTTTTAACTTAAAAATATTCTTGACATTAATTTTACTTCTATTTAATGACTATTTCACAGCTTGTTTCATTTCTGAAGATACTACAGTGTCTCTATTTCATTCAGAATTGAAACTGAATGTTTAATGAATTGACTTCTCTGTTTCTCCCAAAAAACATTAACTCAGTGTGCTTCCTCAATTGACTCTCCAAATATGGATATAGCACATTGATTTACAGTTGAGTATATGGTAAGGTTATGTCAGCATTTACATTATAAAGAGATGTTTCTGTAGGTTTATTACTAAGCCATAAAAATTTCTCAAACTTGCAATGCCAAGTTTCTGCCTTGAAATGCAAATTTGAAGTTTTTCCATAGATGTACAACACATACACACACATGCTGGAATTTAATAAATACTACTTTTTTAAAAATATATTCATTCATTATGTTGTCTTGATGAAAATGAATTAAAAGCAAGTCAAAGTTATAAGAAGAAATCAAACTAAGCTGTCATTTACTGGTGGTGACTTACATCTCAAGGTATAGTTTAGCAGATGAGAAAACTAATTTCATGACAAAAGAATTGACTGCGTAGTTCTCATAGTTGAAGATTAAAGGACAGGAAGATGAATTAAGGCCTCAAGGACACACACACACACACACACACACACACACACACGACAGATTTTTCCAGAACTGTTCAAATACTTCCTTTCATGTCCCATGGTAAATATTTTCTGGCTCTCTTTGCAAATAAACTTTACTGTCCTTAAAAACATTTACTACAATTCACCTCCATGGCAACAAAGAGGGCTATGCCTATAAACACGAACTGGAGCTAGAGCTAGCCGGTTATTAAGTAAACCTATCCTATGTCATTCTAGGACTGCCTGCTCATAAAGATGAAATCAGATTTCTGATATACAAATTGCTTCACCAGATATGTGAAGCTGTTGCTTGAATTCATATCTTATCTATTTTGTATTGCATGACTACTTTAAATAATAACAAGTACCTGAATAAATCCCCCTACTTATTTTTACAGATACTAGCATTTTTCATTTACATGTTCATGAAACCTCCTAGCAAGTGAGAAATGAAATCATTTTCACTAATAAAAAATATTGAAAATTGGGAATAGAAAAATTCTGAGATGAAATAAATAAGAAAGTCTAATCTTGCTAAGGCGATAGGGTTGTTGGCCCGAGAAATCACTTAGTTATCACTTACAAACACAAAATTTAAATACTCCACTAGGACCCAAGAAGAAAAACGGTAGCATAAAGTCATCGGAGCTGTATTGTTGAAGTCTGCTTTACTCACATAAAAGCACCCAGAGGTTAAGTGTTGGCCATGGTACTGGGCAGCCTCAATCACACCCAAATTCTGACTTTGGAAACCTTGGACTGGTTTTCCAGCTTCTCTGGATGTTGGTTGGCTTCTTCACCAGGAAAGCAGGGCATGAGTTTCTTCCCTTGGGAGTTTATGAAGCTAGTGAAAGGAGCATCCTCCTGATGTCTGCTACTTCAGAAGCACTATAGAAATAATTACTAATATTATGTGACCAAGTTCAGAAGGAAAGTATGCAGTGAATTATCACTCAAAGGACTCATGTGTCCTGGGCTGGTTTCTCAGCTAGTGGTGCTACTGAGAGGTGATTGAATACCAAGGACACTACGCTCATCAATGAATCAGCCTACTGATGTTTTTATAGCTGAATGGGCTGTAATGGGGTGGGTCCTAGTTGGACCCACCCTCTATCTTCCACTATATACCTATTAATAGGTCTCTCTACACTGCCCTTACCCAATACTAAAGAAGAGGTGGTATGCTCACTTCAAACCAATCAAACTCCTTTAGAGAAACAGACCCGTAGGGGATGCCTTTAGATAACTGCTGCAGAACAGGTCGGTAGGTCAGTCTATCCTTGAACTGCATTCCACCCGGAAACTTGAGCCTGAGGCATGTGACAATTCTTAAGTACATCTGCACCTCATTGTTTCAGGAGTATGCTGAATGAGCAGGGCAAAAGAAGCAAGCTTTTGCAACTTTGAGTGTTATTCCTAAGCTTGTTAACAGAATGAAGAAACAAAGTCACGGTTGCCCTACTCCACCTCTCAATTCCATTGTATATTACAGGCATTAAAGTGTTGAGTCTTCTCCCACTCGGTGTTCTATTACTAGAATAATAAGAAAGCTGTAGTTGAAGTATTTGGATCCTGTTGAAGGTTGAAGTACAGCTAGGAGGCAAATTTATTCCTGGACAAGAGTGTGGATACCTCACCACATCTCTTGAAATATCAGATACTCAGCAACGCCTTGTAAAGGGAGGAGGCTACACCAGCCTCACCAGATCTCACACTTGCTTCTCAAGTTGGGGTGGTGTTTACAGTAGTAAGCTAGTGTGTGTGTATGTGTGTGTCTCTGTGTGTGTGTGTGTGTGTCTGTGTATAAGTGTGTATGTGTGTTCACTAAATGTAAATGCATTAGCAAAGCTTCTACATTACACCCATGAAGACTATAATGGGAAAAGGTATGGACCTAGGAATTTGACTCCTCTCTAGATAAGGAAGGACCAGCTTGAGGAGCACTGTGTAGTGTTTGAACATGAAGAATGTTAGTCTATACCCCAGACTTATGGAATAAGAATCTGTGCTTTAGCCAAATCTTGGGGAGTGCAATGTTCCTTAAAGTTGAAAATCACTAGTAAAACAGAAGTTCTACTAGAAGTTATAAAAATAAATTTTCTAACACTAGTTTCAACTCCAAATCAAGGTTATTTTAATGAAACTTAACCAGAAAAAAAAAAATGACATTTTAAGGGATGAGTACAGCATATACTAATTACCTTTGCAAATGTTGATGATTTTGTTTTATTTTGTTTTGCTTAATTTAGGAGATAGGATGTCATTATGAGCCAAGTCTTAACTTGAACTCATTTGAGTTCTGCCTCAGCCTCCTCTTGAGTGCTGGGATGATAGATATGTGCAATCATACCCAGCTGTCTTAATAGTTTTGATAGTGATGGCCTAGCACTGTCATAGAAAATAAAAAGTCAGGATTTTAGGCATTGCCTAACATGTAAATTATAATTATTCATAAGAGTTGTTGATAGAAAACCTTAAATCTGTAGGTGTTTCTTAATTTGGTATTTGTCTAAAATGGCATTTTATTTTTCATTCTAAATGTGATATGCATTAAGGTAGCTGTTATATCATTTTTGAAAATTAAGTTCTGATTAGGAAATGCAATATTATTTATATAAGTAATGTGCTCATTATACCATGCTATTTGTATTTAGTCTGTATTTTTCAGAGGCCAAGCATACACTCATTCAATATGTGCTAAGATTATTCAGGAGTGATTCAATAGTAACTGGTAGAGACAGTCTTCCCCCATTATGCTGCATGGAAACATCAACCGATAAAAGTTACCAATGAAAACTCCTCGAGGATTTGATATTGAGGTTGCTATGAAGACATTGAAACAAGTTGCTGCATAGAGGAAGGGGCTTGTGGTTTTAAACTGATGTGTAGGGGGTTGGTCTGGAACTGCTATGTATTCAGATGCTAAGTACGGGACCCCAAGATCTGGTTGCCTCCAAAGAGGAGATACTTAGAGATGAGGAGATCCTCATGTACACCAAGTAATGCTAGGTAATCTTGCTCCCCAAGTTAATAGGTCAACTAAGGTTAAAGTATTGCGATTGTGCAATAGAAATAGGTGGGTTTTCATTTACCTGGCTAGGGGTCAGTCATAGGTAGAGATAGGGAAAAGAAGAAAGGACACAGAGAGAGGAGCAAGCCACCAGGAATATGTGGCCAGGAGAAACAGCAAGTTACAAGGTACATATGACTGTGATGTAAGTTAGAAGAGCTCTAAAACCTGGCCAGACTAGACTTAGAGCTTGTAAATAAAATCCCTGGATAGTGTGTTTTATACAGGATAGCTGGAATTCATAATCCTTTTTACACTAGTGGTCAGAGAAAGCCTTAGGAAGCAGGTATCATTGCATCAAAGACTTGCACAGATGCAAGCAGTTCTGTCTTAAGATTATACAAGCAGAGAGAACAAGTCAATGATAATCTAGACAAGAAATATGTCCTGGTGTGGCACTGGACCAGCCATGAACTAAACATGGTAGAGTAATCAAGGGCAATATACAAAGTGAGGTCAGGGGGAATGTGAAATTGGGGGAATGCAGCAGGCCACTTAGAAGCTTGTTCACTTAGACTGAGGGCAAAGATATTGTAATAATGGGGTTTAGCTCATGTTTCAATAGCATCAGTTTGTCTGTAACCGAAGGTATGCATTCTATAAGCTGCATGGTTAAGAATGAGAAGCAAAAAAAGTATTTTGTTTTCTCTCCAATGCTGTTTTATCCCATCCACAAACAAAATATTACCATATTATGGTAGATTTGTAGATATGGAATGAACTTAATCTAGACATTGATAAAACAATAACTCTAGTTTAAACATGAGAACAGGCAGGGAAAAGTGTGTCAACAACCATGTGTATGGCCCAGACAAAGCCAGAAATTTTATGATTCATCCTTACACAGGAGCTTAGTGAAAAAGTAAGTGGTTACAAGTTAGGTTCTCCAGCACCAGACAAGTCATGATCACAGCTGGGTCATAAGACTCTCGAGCCTTATATAACTCTCCAAGAGTCAAAATGTTGATCAGCATGCGAGGGTTGACAAGCTATCTGTATATAAGCCTGCCAGGGTTTGGTGCTCAAAAATGGGAATCTTTCAGGTTCTTTCCCTTTATTTCCCATCATTATATGACAGCTACTAGAGACTAGGGCCTGTGCAATTTTAAGTTGATTGTTTTAATCTAGTATATAGTACAAAGTTATAATATTGATGTATTATCTAATACATACTGAAATAAAACAAACACTTTTAATCATTTTTCTTGCTACCAATTATTCATTTCATTTTATGTTAGCTTATGTATTACTTGTATCATACCATATATTAAACTATAATGTAAGTTATTAATTACAATTATAGTAACTATTTGATTTAGTTATATTTATGCTTCTACGACCACATATCTGACATAAACACCTTAGGGATGTAAGGAAGGTGATTTCTATTTATGATTTGGGATGGTGCAATCCATCTTCGTGGGAAGACAGGTTAGTTCATAGAAACAGGCTCATGTGGCTGGGACGGACTCATACTTAAAGGTGCCAACTTGCATCTGGTTACAGCACAGTTGCATATGAGAAGCAGAGAGATATAATCAAGTAAGAATGGCCTAGAGCCCAGGTTCTCAGTGATAGACCTATGGCCATGTCTAAAGGATTCCTCAGTTTCCTAAAACAGCATCACAGACTAGGACATGGTGTTCAACCACATAAATCACAGGGCTGTTTCACTTTCAGACCAGACCATTTGAACTTGACTCCCTCGGGCTCACAGTGCTCTCACCATCAGACCAGACCAATTGAACTTGACTCCCTCATGCTCACAGTGCTCTCACCATGCAAAGTGCAGCCAGTCCAACTTTACATCCACCAGTGTCTCACATCTCCAGTACCACATACAAGCCCAAATCCCAAGATCTTTTTGGAGACTCGAGAAAATTTCTTCACTGTGAGCCCCTGGAAACGACAAAAACAAGTTCTGTGCTTCCATATGTAAAGGAAGAGAGGGAAGATTCCTTCCCAAATGGGGAGAATTAGAAATATGTAAAGGAAAGACCAGGGCAAGATCACTGCCAGCTGAGCAAACAGAGAACTCCATAGTTCTGTGTCCATTATCATGGGCTTCTGATGGCATTGTCTGTCTACCAGTGGGTGTTGGTGACCCCATCTCTCTGGTCCTACCGTTTATAACAAAGACGTTGTCTCTCTGGGTCTGGCTCCATTGTGTTGCAGCTATCTTCCACGCAGAATGGAGTTATGGATTCATGGAAACTTGTTCCTAGGCTTCAGAGAAAAAACTAAAAGAAAGAAAAGAAACATGACAGAACCAACCATTGTGTAAGAGTGTAGGGCACCAAGAAAAGAGGCTCTGGTGATACAATAGCACAAAATCCTGGGTTTCTCTTTAATGGTGCCAATCTCAAAAATATTCCTTTTTGTCTGCATCTGCCTTACCTGCAACTCTAACAGAATTGGCCTTTAGATCAATTCCCAATGAACTATCCACTTTCCTCTGAAAACTCATGGAAAGAGTCTTCACTGCCTACATTCACATCAAAATTCTCTGGAGTTCTCACCAGAATGATCCAAAAGTCTGTTTCCAGCAGTTTAAGGCTTCAGTAGCCCTCAACTCCAAACCCTCACATTCCTCTCACCATCCATTCCCAACAGCAGTAAACATTTTATTATATTCATCCCAGAAATGGCCCCAGAAGGAGGAGAGGAAGAGGGAGAAAGAGAGAACATAGGAATCACATTATAGGCCTTCTTCTCAACTCTCTGATTCCTAAGGAACATCTCTTAAGGAACGGATATACAAAGTTAATACCCATTTTTTTTTATTTTGGGATTATATTAAAGCTTAAGAGTCATGAAAGTTAACACAAAGGAAAGAAATTCCTTCAAGTATGGGAGAGTCAACTTGGACCTCTCTCATCTCCTTTATGTCTGTCTGATTAAGATGGATCAGACCTTGTCTGGGACTCAGTAGTAGGTGATCAAATTTTCCAGGGACCATTCACTAAGTCTATCTTGCAATGTGCCAAAAGACGATGGAGCTTCTCAGATAATTTCAGCCTTGAAATATCTTCTTTGAACAAAACTGTAAGGTGAAAGAAATCACTTTGGTTCCTTTCTCAAGTTCTCCTGCAGTCTCTTGAACCAAAATGAATTATCTGCCATCCTAGAGAACAACTTCTTTGTTATCACTTCAATGGTTTTGGCTGAGGATGACCACAAAAAAAAAAAAAAAAATCATGATCGGCCTTAAGAAATAGATGTAGATGACCTTGTGGCCTAGGACTGAGCTCTTAGCCCTAACTGCAATTTAGTCAGTCTTCTCATCTTCTTCCTTTGAACCTCAGAGAAATTCATTTGTGACTTTGGAAAAGGAAAAGAAATCTAAGGTTCTTCTCAATGTTACGGTGCTTTGACTTAGCCATATAATTTTTCTCTCGCTTAAATTCTTTTTAAAGAGCCACAAAACTCTACCTTTACTCAAAGTAACTAGTTCACAGTCAGTTGCCTTGGCTTTCACTGATGCCTTAAAGAAGTTGTAAACATCTTTAATTAATAAGTTAAAACGTGCAAAGCTATTCATCTGCTCTAGTTATGAAAGAATATCAGCAACAATTATGATGTTAGAAAAACTCTAGAAATGTGTAATGTACTTGGAACCAAATGTAAGCCCTTAAAAACATGGTTAATTTTCTTCTGACTACATGATTAAAATTCAGGAAAGGTCAGCTAAGAATAGGAGAGAAATGGTTTTCTTTCTGGCTAATGCTGGAAGTAGACAAAAACACTACAAATCCCCTTCTGGTCTGCACCGAGCACTGAGCAGATCCTGGGCTTCAGCTCTGCACCCAATCTCACAAAACCCAGAAGAAGCAGGACTCCCAGGAACTCTAAACCCAGCAGTATTTTAGGTAAGAAGACAACAACACTCACCCCAAACAGGGAGTAACTGGGACCCACTGGAACCCAGGGATTCACACCTGGCTGGGGGCACTGCTTCCTTCCAGTCCCCGCCTAAGCGCTGAGCAGATCTTGGGCCTCAGCTCTAACCCCAGTAGTAACATT
This sequence comes from Grammomys surdaster, assembly GCF_004785775.1. Classification (NCBI taxonomy): domain Eukaryota; kingdom Metazoa; phylum Chordata; class Mammalia; order Rodentia; family Muridae; genus Grammomys; species Grammomys surdaster. The sequence continues at coordinate 50,045 of NW_021620042.1, forward strand.
CACCCCACACAGTTCTGACACAACCAAGATAATAGGAAAGACATGCTCCAGTCAGAGACAGCACAGGCAGCACTAAGGAGATCCAGATGGCAAAAGGCAAGCACAAGAACATAAGCATCAGCAACCCAGAGTACTTGGGATCATCAGAACCTAGTTCTCCCACATTAGAAAGTCCTGAATTCCCCATATCACCAGGAAAGCAAGATTCAGATTTTAAATCACTTCTAATGATGATGATAGAGGACTTTAAGAAGGACATAAATAACACTCTCAAAGAAATTGAGGAGAACACAGGAAGACAGGTAGAAGCCCTTAAAGAGGAAACACAAAAATCCCTTAAAGAATTACAAGAAAACACAACCAAACAGGTGAAGGAATTGAACAAAACATTCCAGAACATAAAAAATGGAAGTAGAAACAATAAAGAAATCAGAAAGGGAGACTACCCTGGAGATAGAAAACCTAAGAAAGAAATCAGGAGTCATAGATACAAGCATCACCAAGAGAATACAAGAGATAGTAGAGAGAATCTGAAGTGCAGAAGATACCATAGAAAATATTGACACAACTGTCAAAGAAAACACAAAATGCAAGAAGCTCTTAACCCAAAACATCCAGGAAATCCAGGACACAATTGGAAGATCAAACCTAGGGATAATAGGTATAGAAGAGAGTGAAGATTCCCAGCTTAAAGGACCAATAAATATCTTCAACAAGAACATAGAAGAAAACTTCCCTAACCTAAAGAACAAGATGCCCATTAACATGCAATAAGCCTACAGAATAACAAATAGACTAGACCAGAAAAGAAATACCTCTCATCACATAATAATCAAAACACCAAATGCACAAAACAAAGAATATTAAAAGCAGTAAAGGAAAAAGGCCAAACAACATATAAAGGCAGACCTATCAGAATTACTCCAAACTTCTCACCAGATGCTGTAAAAGCCAGAAGGTCCTGGACAGATGTCATAGAGACCCTAAGAGAACACAAATGCCAGCCCAGGCTATTATACCCAACAAAATTCTCAATTACCATAGAAAACTACATGGAGAGAAACTTGAAGCAATCCCACTAAAATCAGGGACTATACAAGGCTGCCTACTCTCTCCCTATCTAGTCAATATAGTACTGGAAGTCCTAGCCAGAGCAATTAGGCAACACAAGGAGGTCAAAGGGATACAAATTGTAAAAGAGGAAGTCAAAATTTCACTATTTGCAGATGATATGATAGTATACTTAAGTGACCCCAAAACTTTGACCAGAGAACTCCTAAACCTGATAAACAACTTTAGCAAAGTGGCTGGATATAAAATTAACTCAAACAAATCAGTAGCTTTCCTCTACTCAAAAGATAAACAGGCTGAGAAAGAAATTAGAGAAACAACACCCTTTACAAAAGCACAAATAATATAAAATATCTTGATGTGAATCTAATCAAGTAAAAGATATGTATAACAAGAATTCTTCAAGTCCCTGAAGGAAGAAATCGAAGAAGATCTCAGAAGATGGAAAGATCTCCCATGGTCATGGATTGGCAGGATTAATATAGTAAAAATGGCTATCTTCCCAATAGCAATCTACAGATTTAATCTCCATCAAAATTCCCACTCGATTCTTCATAGAGATAGAAAGAACAATCCTGAAATTCATTTGGAGTAACAAAAAACCCAGGATATCAAAAACTATCTCAACAATATAAAACTTCTGAGGGAATCATCATCCCTGACTTCAAGCTGTACTACAAAGCAATAGTGATAAAAACTGGATGGTATTGGAACAGAGAGAGGCAGGGAAGATAGAGGAATAGAATACCTAGAAATGAACCCACCTACCTATAGTCACTTGATCTTTGACAAAGGAAATAAAACCATCCAGTGGGGGGGGGGCAGCATTTTCAACAAATGGTGCTGGTTCAACTGGTGGTCTGCCTGTAGAGGAATGCAAATTGATTCATACTTATCTCCTTGTACAAAGCTCAAGTCCAAGTGGATCAAGGACCTCCACATAAAACCAGCTACATAGAAGCTAATAGAAGAGAAAATAGAGAAAAGCCTCAAATGCATGGGCACATGGGAAAAGTTCCTGAACAGAATACTAATGGCTTATGCTCTAAGATCAAGAATTGACAAATGGGATCTCATAAAATTGCAAAGCTTCTGTAAGACAAAGGACACTGTCAATAGGACAAAACAGCAACCAACAAATTGGGAAAAGATCTTTACCAATCCTACATCTGATAGAGGGCTAATACCCAATATATACAAAGAACTGAAGAAATTAGACTCTAGACAATCAAATAACCTGATTTAAAAATGGGGTACAGAGATAAACATAGAATTCTCAACTGAGGAGACTCAAATGGCCAAGAAGCACCTAAAGAAATGTTCAACATCCTTAGTCATCAGGGAAATGCAAATCGAAACAACCCTGAGATTCCACCTCACACCAGTCAGAATGGTTCAAAGGTCAAAAACACAGGTGACAGCAGATACTTGCAAGGATGTGGAGAAAGGGGAACACTCCTCCATTGTGGGTGGAATTGTAAGCTGGATGGTACAACCACTCTGGAAAGCAGTCTGGTGGTTCCTCAGAAAATTGAACATAGTATTAACTGAGGACCCAGCTACATGACTCCTTGGCATATACCCGAAAGATGTTCCAACATACAACAGGGACATATGCTCCACTATGTTCATAGCTGCCTTACTTATAATAGCCAGAATCTGGAAAGAACCCAGATGTCCTTCAACAGACAAATGGATACAGAAAATGTGGTACATTTACACAATGGAGTACTATTCAGCTATTAAAAACAATGAGTTCATGAAATTCTTAGGCAACTGGAAAATATCCTGAGTGAGGTAACCCAATCACAAAAGAACACAGATGGTATGCACTCACTGATAAGTAGTTATTAGCTCAAAAGCTCACAATACCTAAGTTACAATGCATAGACTACATGAAGCTCAAGAAGAAGAAGGAAGACCAAAGTGTGGCTGCTTTAGTCCTTCTTAGAAGGAGTATTAAAATACTAAACCAGAGCTCCTAGGGTCTAAACCTCCAGCCTGAGAACGCAAAAAGAGGGACTCATGGCTCCACCTGTATAGGTAGTTGAGGATGGCCTAGTCAGGCATCAGTGGAAGAGGAGGGCCTTGGTCCCTGAAAGTTTGGATTCTCTAGTGTTGGGGAATTCGAGAGCAGGGAGGCAGGGATGGGTGGATTGTGAGAACACACCCTCATAGAAGTAGTGGGGGGGTGGGATAAGGGGTCATTAGAGGGGTAAAGGGAGATGGGGATAACATTGAAAGATAAATAAATAAAATAACCAATAAAAAAACAGATAATGGATCTGGCAATTATAGTCGAGTGGTCGAGACTTTTTGTCAACAAATTATTATGAAGATTTCATATACTCCTCAAGGACAAGGTATTGTGGAAGAGGCCCATGGAACTTTAAAACGATTGGTGAGACATACTGTTGCTGAGACAAAGGTTGATGCTGACCTGTGAGCTTGATGAGTGCCCTGACTAGGGTGACTGGGGAGCTGAATTGGACATGAGTTCCTGACCTCCCCTTTACCGCCTTGCCTCAAGTTTTTAGACCTTGTGGGATAGAAAACCAAAAAAAGAAATTAATGTCTCTCGTACTCTTCTTAAAGGTGACCAGCTATTAGGACTCAGTCATGTACTGGTCTAGAAATCAATCCAATATTGGAAATAACAGTCTACTTTTGGAAGGCTGGATCTGGGCATTTTCAGAGACATATGTGGAAGTGAGCTGCAGTTCTCTATGACATTATCACAGCAAGAGGTAAGTTGGGACAGGATCTGTATTTCAAACAAGGGTTAGTGCATGTTTTAAGGCTCTTTTCATTGTCAAGCTAAAATTGGTTTTGTTTCTTCTACAGTATTTATTGTAAGTTGTATTGACTGTAAAATTTCCAATTGTGTTAGTGTGTTGAAACCTGGTATGTCTGTTAAGGGGGTCTATCAGCCAGCTTTCATCTTACTGCCCTGAGTATTAGAAAACCTTGATTTACTGAAAAAAGCTTGAAAGTGCTGGAAGAAGATAATTAGGTTTTAAGCAGAATTAAGAAGTTGGTGGGCTTGATTATTGCTGGTACAACAGCTTTAATTTCATTAATTGCTAGCACCACTGCTTCTGCAATTGCATTGACACAGGAGTTAAGACAACTATTTCTTTTAACCATCTAGCAAAAGAATGATACTAATGTATTGAGTATATAAAAGTATTTGTACAGTTATCTGGAACAACAGATGATGCTCCATAACCCATTCAAATTATCTGAAGGAGGTTCAAGGTTCAAGAGTTAGGAGCCATCCCAAGTGTCATAACAAATATCATTGGAGTAGTGTTACTTTTGAAATTCACAATGATTGTCATTATAATTAGAAAAAAGTTTAAAGACACCTGTAGGATATTTGGCACAATCCTAACACCTCTCTGGGTGTGTTAACTTTGCATAGTGAGATTATGAATTTAAAGAATCCTGCTCTGTTGAGCTTTATTGCTGCAGACAATACTGATAAAATTATCCATGGCCTGAGGTCAGTATTTCCATTTTGGACAAACCTCAGGTATGGCATTTATTGCTTGATCAGGCTAGCCCTTCTTGCCCTAGGAATACTTTTATTCCTGCCTAGTGTGTTAAAGCTTATCTTTAATAGTATCAGCATGTACATGGCTTGAACCTGAAAATGGACCCCCAGACAGAGTTATTAAATTAACAGGCTGGCAACCCAAGGATGGATAATATTCTGCACAGAACCTTACCAACCTAAGACATAAGTGCATTGGTTTTGATAATGCATATTCCATGACTGGTAAGGGAGGCATTTTTGTCAGAATGATCTAAGACAGGCTCAATCTCATTTATGAAATAAAAAAGGGGACGAGGTGGAGAGCCTTTGGGGCTGCTTGGCAAGAAGCTGGGCCAAGGACAAGGAAATGGGCTTCTTGGCAGGAATATGACATTATGCTAGAACAAAGAAGTAATTTCAGGTCGGAATATAAATCTTAGGCTACAACAAAGAAAGAATAACAGGCAGAAATCTAAATATCAGACTAGAACAAAGAAGTAATTTTAGACAGGAATCTAAATTTTAGGCTAGAACAAAGAATTAGGCTTCAGACATGAAAATGACCTTGAGCTAGAACAGGGAAGTAGGCCCAGATACTTTGGTCATCCTAATAAGCCTTTAGAAACAGTGATCACGGGAAAGTTCATGAAATTGGGTTTAATGCCTTGCTTTTTCTTTGACTACTTATGTTTATTTTCTTGCTTGTTCCTTGACTATTTGCATATATTGTATTGCTAGACCCTCAACCTAGAACTGACCTTAATACATGCATGTAATCAAAATGGTATAAAAGCATAAAGGAAGAGGGGTTATAGGATAGGGGCTTCTTTGCAGGGGTAATGGGGAAAGGGGATGACATCTGATTGTAAAAAAAAAAAAAAAAAAAAGATAAAAATAAACAAATCTTGCAAGAAAAGCCAAAAGCCTCTTTTAACCTTGCTGTAGCAATATTACCTTTATATGTCTTGAACTAAACAATTATCTTTTAAAAGTCTATTTCAGGACCTGAGTATCTAAATTACTACAGACAAAATATCCTGGTGATTTTGAAGCAGAGTCAATCTTGTCCAGGCTATCTAAACAATGTGTCTTAATATAATTACAGACTTCTTGTCCAAACTAAAACAAAACATGCAAAATTTTTTATACTTCCACTTAGTATTTTTTTAAAAACATCCTTGCACATTTCATAACTCTAGATATACTAAATCTATTGTAAGCTTGGTAAATAATACCCTCATTAAAATCAGCATTACACAGAGCAGGGAAAGTTTATTATCATAATTAAGGACTTACTATTAGGCATGAAATTTACCCAAACAAGGTGATTATAATAACTACAGATTCCTCCACATTATAAACACTTGCCAAGATATCTTTAAAGATGTATTGTCTTATTTATAATGCTGACTCTTATAATTGGAATAATAATGCCCCATTTAACGAGACCATATACATTTCTAATATTCCACAATGGAGCAACAAAATACTCAAGGGAGCAAATATGGAGACAAAGTGAGGGACAAAAACTGAAGGAGGGGCCGTCTGAAGACCTTTCCACCTGAGTATCCATCCCATGTGCAGTCACCAAAGGTAGATGCTGATGTGGAAGTCAGGAAGTACATGCTGATAAGAGCCTGATATGGATGTCTCCTCAGAGGTCTTCAAGAGTCTGACATATTCAGAGGCAGATGCTCACAACTAGCCATTGAAGTGATCATGGGGTTCTCAATGGAGGAGTTAGAGTGAAGACTGAAGGAGCTGAAAGGATTTGTGGCCCCATGAGGAGAGCAACAATACCAACCAACCACAGCTCCCAGGGTCTAAACCACCAGCCTGGGAGCACTTATGGAGGGATCCAGGGCCTTAGCTGAATATATAAGAGTGGAGGGCCCTGCTGGGCACAGGTGGAAGATGAGATCCTTGACCTCATGAAGGCTGGACGCCCCAGGGGGTGGGAGTTTTGAGGGTGGGGAGGTGGGAGTGGGGGGGTAGATAGAGGTTACATCCACAAAGAAGAAGGAGGAGGTGTGAGGGGATTGGGGGTTCCTGGGTGGGTGGGGGATGGGGTAAGGGGACAACATATGAAATGTAAATAAAACATCCAATAAAAAAATTAAAAAAAAAAAAAAAAGAGGAGACCAGGTACTGAGAGTTGAGAGATTGGCATTCACCTCTCTATTTATATAACACAGTGATACTCTCTCTTCATGTCTTCTCAATAAGGTAAGTCTAAGGCTCAAGTTATGATTCAATTATAATCTATCCCAGTATTTCAGGATTATATCCCAGTATTGATACAGTGTAACTATGACCACAACTTTGTTTTCTTGATGGGGTAGCAAGAGAGTCATGTTTGATACTTAGCAACTCTCATAGCCTGCATTTTAGCCTTCACAGGGTGCTTTCTTGAGAGGTAGAAGAGCCAAGTGCTTCAAAAGAGTTTAGAAGAGCCAAGGGCTTGAAAAGAGTTAACTACCTCTTTGTTTTTTTTGGAAAAGGAGCTGTGTGACTTACTGTCCATCACTGTATCTGTTCATTGCTCTTTCTCACTGAACAGTTTAGAAGTACTCTCATTTAAGGCTGGATCTCTAAACTCATGACATTTGATGGAATCTTGGATGGTTGTTTAGCTTAGAGCTTTTTGAAGTTTGAGTAAATAGAAACTATACTTTTAAATGTTTATTTTATTTTTAATTGTGTATGTGTACTTGGATAAGTACATGTGAGTGCAGATGTCCTCAAAGGTCAAGAATGTTTAATCCCCTAGAGCTGAAGTTATGGGCAATTGTAATCCACTCCATATATGTGCTAGGAACTGGAGTGGGGCCCTTTGTAAGAGGCTTGATTGTGACTCTAGTCAGATAGAAGCCATATTGAAATATTTAAAGAAAAAGAAAACAATGAGACAATGGTGAGATGATGTCAATGGTGAGGTGGCATCATGCCTTTGCTCTGATTGGCCAAAATGTTTCTTTTCTCTGTTCATCTATATGGAATGTCCACGTAACTGCAAAACCAGAAACACTTTATTATGAGAAGGTGTGTTAAGTTAGACACAAGGTTATCCGCTGGAAATCTGTGGTTTCATCCATGGATAATCTTGAATGAGAATGAGGGTAGTCACATTTCATGCTCAAAACTTCTGACCTTAGCATCTAAGTTAAACTTATATTTAGTAATCTATCTACACAGTAGACAGGCTATTGTGGAAATACATATTTTGTTTCCCTTGGGGATGGAGCTGTAGATCAGTTCTCTAAAGGAAAGGGGTTGCTAAGGTAGGAAGGCAGATATGAAAGACTAAAAAAGTTATGTCTGGAACTCAGGACCTAAAATTTATGGTGATCTATTTTGCTTCACATGATGATCATGTCTTTTAATACTTACAAAGGCTTGAGTGGTCTTGTGCTTGAGTTTAAATAGTCAATTTTGAATCTATAGTTTTGTAATAATCATCTTATACCTCAAGCAGACTATTCATCAGACCAAAAATATAAAAGACCAAGTCTAGCCAATTTAGTGAGTAAACAAGTTGCAAATATAAATGTTTTATGAGGAAATCATATAGAGATGAAAAATAATTTAGTCTCCATTCTGCATTGGTTTGTTTTGGCTTACTACGAGGATTTTGAATTTTCTATGTTAGCATAGGTAAAGAAAAATAGATTTGGGTGCTTTCCATCAAAGAATATTCTTATTCAATTTGATGTATTTTAAGCTAAATCTAGGATACATACAACTGTTTCTAAAAGAGAGAAAAAGGCATTATGAAGTCACCATATAATCTGGCTTTTATTTTCTTTGGCTTGAGTGGTTATTGGATACCTTATCTTCATTACATATTACCATAAGAACATTGTCTTTAGATGTCAGATAGGGAAAGTTATTAAAAGCCCAATGGTAAGTCTATCCTGAAAGGTTCTGCAGACAATTAAAACTGGAAATAAAGAGTGGGGAAGGTCTTTGGAGAACTGAGAACATTTTATTACACTCTGTAGCATAGCCATAGCTACCCACTATAAACCTTCCTCAGAGCGGAATCCATCTGGCCTTTATAGACAGGCACTAAACTTACCCAAAGCAGTGTGATCCATCTGTCTTTTATGAATGTATGATGTACTTGGTTCAACTCAACTGATAACATCTGTCCCTTAGATAAACCAAAGATAATCTATAAAGATATCTCTCCATACCCCTACGAATTAAATAATGGTTGACCTAGATGCTATGGATAATTGATGCGGTATTATTCTATTATCCACAAACCAGCACCATCATCCAGTATCATGTGAATATGTTCTATTCATTTTAATGAATGTTTCAGAAGTCTAATACGATTTAAAGTTGTTTGCCTTGTGTATTAATGTGTAAATGTAAATGTTTCCAGCAAACAGCCTTTAATTAAACCTTGAAGAAAGAAGAGGTTAATCTTACAATTTCTTAAATTTCACCAGATTTTACTACAAAAAATAAGCACTGTTGAAGAATCTGTTTGGTATGTGACATTGAGATTTCCTTCATCAACTTATAGGCTACACACAGAGTCAAGAATCTAAATCTTTTTAATTTATATGCCTGCACACTTGAACAATTTATCAAAGAACATGCTAATTCCCAGAGCAAGAAGCAATAGTCAAATTAAATATTCAAGACATTGAATGGACTGAACACTTCAAAAATTATAAAGTAAACACACAAGAATGAATTCTTATCACAGCAATAGTTTAACTGTAGGACATCACAGCTCTCTTAGATAAAATACACAGTGCTTAGCATGCTAACTGTACCAAACAAAGACTGTACACTTACAGAGCTCTTGCCATGTTATGCAAGATTAGTCATTGTTAGGGCACTAAATGAACTCTTGTGTTACCTCCTTGAATCAGCACTCAACTCTACTTTCTTTACCTCCTAACATCTACTAAAAGTAGACTTGTACTCAAAAACCAAGAATTTCACTACATAAAACACACTAATCCCTGGAGAAATGGCTCAGGGAGATAAGAGTATTTGATTTTTGAGCATTAGGACCAGAGTTCATATCCCCACTACCCATGTAAAAAAAATAAATCAGACACCACTATGCATGCTTGTAACTGCAATATTGGAATAACCTGCAACTGGAACAGTGGAGTTCAGAGACAAGCATATCTTCAAAGCTAACGGGCCAATCAGCCTAGCTGAAACAACGAGCTTCCAGTTTAGAGAAAGATCCTATCTCAGGGCAATAAGGTAGAGTAATACAGAAAGACACCTGACATCCTACACATACACACATACATAAACAGATGCACCTCATGCATGTACTACACACACATGAGAGTGAGAGCAAGAGAGAGCGAGAGAGAGTGAGAGAGAGAGAGAGAGAGAGAGAGAGAGAGAGAGAGAGAGAGAGAGAAGAGACCATGCATAAGATTATTAAACAAGATCTTTTGGACAACAATATAATCACACTTGCCAACTAACCAGTTAGAGTTTCTGTGCACACATCAATGTGGACACGTTGCGTGCTGTGTTATCTTCTAGAGTGGAAAGAAAACCAAGATGTACATTGCTTACAAAAATATCCTGATCTCCTCTTATACTGTGTTCTTAGACAATTACCTTTTGCCCACTTTCTAGAATTACTAATCTCTTCCCAGGCATTCATTTTATTTTTAAAAATGTGTCCTGTTGGCTATGATTTCAGTAAGCTCAGCTCTTGGGACATAGAACCAAGAGGATTATGAACTTGATATCAGCCAGAGCTCCACAGCAAGACCCTGTCTCAAAAGGAAAAAACACTTCACTGTCTGTTCTTATTTTCTACTGTAAGAAGTAGGTAATTTCTTCTACAGGAAAAGATTCTTGTAACCAAAGTGACAGAACAGAAGGATTTCTATATCTTACAGTTATCCTTTTGGTTACCACTCACCTGGGTGTCAACCATATTCAGCACATAGAAAATCAGATGGAGGAGGAGGGCATCACTTGGCCCCTCTGCCATTTGTCATTATCTAACAATCTTTGTTAGTTTCATGTTCATTTGGAGAAACTATACTTTTTTGTTGTTTTGTTTCCTTCACAAGCACTGGAAACGTAGGCAGAAAATTATTTCCAAATAATTAGGTATTTCCAACTTAGACTAGTGGTCCATTAATGGAAGTGTCCAGGAGGAATTAGTGGGTGCCCTACAAATTATATATATAAATTCACACACACACACACACACACACACACACACACACACACACACACTGATTTATGTTTCAAAAACAAAGTCTCCCTTGTACAAATAAAAATACTTTCCAAGTACAAAGAAAATAATAAAAAGGGGTCTTCAAGGGGTTGGAGAGATATCTCAATGGTTAACTGCATTGTCTGCTGTTAAAGAAGACCTAAATTTAATCCCTAGAGCCCACATGGCGGCTCACAACCTGTAAATCCAGACCCAGGGAATCTAAGTCTTCTGGTCTCTGTGAGTGTTGAATACACATGCAGGTAAGCATTCATACACATAAAATAAAAATAGGTAAAATCCAAGAAAATATTTAAATACAGTAGAACAGCCTTCTCCAGAGGCTGATCATTCAGAGAACCTACTACTGCCCAAACAGCACACAAATGTCTCTATCATTTGGGGGAAATGAAATAAAAGTTCAGAAGAGTCAAATTCTCTGTGAAATCATAGTATAAAATGAACATGACAGTTTGCAACCGAGAAGACTTTATAGCATTAGGTAAAGAGGATGTCATCACAATGCATAAACCAGATTATGGAAAGGATCTTGCATGTGGATTTCAGATGTGGGTTCCAGTCCCCACTATTTAACTTATTTGTAGCATGATTGGTCCTTTTACCTCTGAAATCATTAAAATTCATGATTTTTTTGAAGATTAAGAAAAATAACAATATGTATCAGCTAAGTGAATTGAAGATTCTCAGTGAAACCTTTCCTATTTATCTGAGATTTTGTGCCCTGAGCAGAAATTCTAGAAAATTTTCTGCCTGGTTGGCTTTAACTGATTTGATCTAGCCTGGAACCACTTAAGGGAGTCTCAATTAACTCAGATCATAGTTTCTGTCTTCTTGTTAATTGTTGTAGGAGGATGCTGGGGACAGCATCATCAGGTGGTCCTAGTGAGAAAAGAAAGCCAGCTAAGCAAGCCTGTGAGTCATCAAGCAGAGTTCTCTCTTGGTCCCAGCTTCCAAGTTCCATTTTGAATTACTGCTCCGACTTCCCTCAGTGAGGAACAGTAATTTGGAAGTATAAAACAAATAAGCCTTTACCTCTTTTAAGCTATTCTCAGTCAGTGTTTTTTATCAATGAAACAGAAAGGAAACTAGGGTGTCTTCTAAAACGAATGTAAAAGGCCAATTTCGAGCCAAAAATTTAAAACAAAAGTTCCTTGCAAAGTAACAAAATAAGGAGTGAAAATGATTCTGATCTGATATTATAAAAACAAATACTTTCAATTATTAAAGGGGAGAAACTTTTATTTAATAATCAAGGGAGGGTTTTACACAGAGATACACCATTAAAAAATAAATAAGCAGGTTTCTTTCTGCTTAGTATGAAGCTTAAGAAAGATCCGAGGTCACCAGCAACTCAGGCATGCAATGCTCCTCCAGTACAGAAGTGCCTGTATACCTTGGATCTGCTAATGTTAATACTGGCAGGATGCCAAGCGGAGACCAAACAAGAAGAATTATCTCATTCATTTATTTCTTAAACCACTTTCACCACGTCAAGGCAATTTTTGGATTTTTTTTTTAATCTTAGAGGTGTAGACCAATCTAAAGTTTATTTTTCCTAAACAAAATCTATAGTTCTTTTATTATGAATAAGGAAAGAACAATAAGAACAATAGGTTGATCCTTGTCCTGGGAGGGTGACTTGGAGAGGACAGAATTGTCCATGTGTGAAACCTGAAATAATGCCCATGGGAGAGTAATGAACACAGGAGTAGACAGAGAAGGGGGCACTGCCCAGTCTTCAGTCAGATACAGATGTAGAGGTAGAAGTGATCTAGATACACATATAGACATAGATGGTATAGATATAGACAATTTGATTTCTTTTTTCAAACCTGCACATCATTAACCCAAGTAGTCTGGATATTATTCAGAATTATTGAAATATTTGATCAAAACAATGTTTATGCTCACCATACATTTGCTTTATTCTTCAACCTCAATATTGAAATTGATTTGATTTATATTTTATACTTTTTAAATCACTAGAATTATTAATATTTACATGATTCTAATGAATTTTGTAGCATCTCTTGGCCATCATGAGTTTCAGAAGTGTTTTCTTTTTGTATAATTCTTTATTACAAAGTACACATAAGTGGCTTGTTGACCACCTAGTCTAGCTGATTCTGTGACCTCCAGGTTCAGGAATAAATTGTCTACAAAATAATAATAGTAAGATGGAAAGAAATTGAGGAAGACATTTGACATTGATCTCTGGCAGCCACATGCTTATGTAAACACGTGCATACACATATCTGTGCACAGACAAACAAAATAAAAATATCTTTGAATCCCACCACATATACCATAATTTTTTAAAGTTGTTATCAAGACATGATATTTGCACATATTTATAGCTAGGTAATGATAATTTGGCACCTATCTAAGAGATGTCTAATAATTATATTGATGATCATCTTTAAACAACAGACATAAATGTTTCTTCTCTGTCCTCACTTGTTACAATATTATACTAGAGTCTAGAAATTCAACTTTTTTCTTCATAAAAGAACACTCAGAAAGAGAAGAAAGACTAGAAGAAAATATTTGATGATTGTTTACTTGGCAAATAACTGGCATCTGGAACATATATAAAAGGCCTCACAACTCAACAGTAAGACTATAAACAATCCAATCAGAAAATGAGTAAAGGCCATAAACAGACTTTTACAGTCAAGAGGACAGATAGTAATCAGCATGGGAAGAGACAATCAGAATCATGATTCCCTTGGGAAGCCAGATAAGCACTGCACTGAGAGATCACTATATCTGTATCATACAAGCTAAAGTAGCAGGTAGTCAGCCAAAACCAAATGCAGATAAGCCTATGGTAAAATCAGAAGTAGATCCTTTCCATGCTGTTGCTAGTGTACACCAGCATCACTCTAGACAAAGCAGCTTGGCATTGCCCACCAAAAATAAAGACACATTGACTTTACAACGAGTCATTTGTTTTTTTTTTCAAAGCTTTACTTAGATTCAAGTGTGTGTGTGTGTGTGTGTGTGTGTGTATGCCATGTTTGCATGCAGAGGTTGACCTTGAGTTACAGATAGTTGAGAGCTACGTGACATAGGTGCTAAGTAGTGAACTCAGCTAAGATCCTATGGAAGAGCAGAACTGCATCTTACCTGCTGAATGATATCTCGAGACCCCTACTAGACCTTTACTCCCGAGAAGATAAACATAGATTCCCAGTAAACCTTCACACAGTTTACAGAAACTTCATTTTAATAGCTTAATAGACAATAATCCCAGATTGTCCCTTAACAAGTGAATGGTTAAATAAATGGTTAAATAAGAATTCTTGACACATAACAACTTAGATGAATCTGAACAGACGGCAAAAAGGAGCAGATAGGCCCCCAAAGGTATAGTGTTCTGTTCTTGAAACATTTGAAAGAACAAAATTTATAAACAGAGGATAGGGGTAGGTCATAAGATGAAAGACGGTACTTGGGTACAATTATAACAGGGATCTTGTTGGGTTATCAGGTCAATATCCTGGTGATTCAGGTGGACATAAAAGCCAATACAACTGGTGAAATGCAAAGAAAATGCTATACACACAAACAGACATGAAAAACTGAGGAAATCCAAATAAGAATGTTAGGTTGTATTAGTGTCAATAGTTTGATTGTGGTATTATGTCCTCCTTTTACAAAATTTATTATTGAAGGAAATAGGCAAGGGATATCTCCAGTTTCTTTCTTATAAGTAGATCTGAATCTATATTTATCTTAATTAAAATTTTAATTTTAACAATATCAACAAATAGGGATCATTTTATTTGTTTCACCAACAGAAGACCAACTTGGCACAATATTTTAGTAGCATAAAAGACCCAGTTAATCCACAAGAGAGGGAAATGTAGATGCTATGAGGCATGCCTTTTCTGAACACAGAGCCTAACATTCAAATATTTAATAAGGGAACACAGGAAGAAAGGAAGGAAGAAAGGAAGGGAGGGAGGGAGGGAGGGAGGGAGGGAGGGAGGGAGGGAGGGAGGGAAGAAGGAAGGAGTTTCTCAAAATAATATTCTACCAATAGTTCTTATGTGTGAATTCAGTCAAATTGTAGGAAGTAAAATCAACACACAAAAGTCTTCACCATTGTTATGGGCCATCAAAGAACTAAAATAGAAAATAAGGGAACAATCCTACTTATAGTAAATCCCAAAATAAAAAATCAGAGGATCAAAATAAGCAAAAATATGAAATGTGTCTCTAGGGAAATCACAAAACATTCGTGAAAGAATTAGACACCATAAATGGAAAGATGTCCAATATTCATGAAAATCATAAGACTTGAACTGTTAAAATATCTTCATTAATCAAAAAAAAACAAAAGATTTAATGTGCTTGTCAAATATTATTGAAATTCTTCAAAGAATTTTTAAAAATTAAATTTATATAGAAACATAAATTAGTCAGATAACTAACACTATTTGAATAGACAGAACAAAACAAGAATTATACTATCTGACTTCTAAATATATTACAAAGTTGTAGTCATGAAAACAGCATGGCATAAACATAAAAATAGACCCAGAGGCTAAAGTAAATGAACAGAGAACCAAAAATAAGTCCATCTGTCTACAGTTACCTGATCTTCAGAAATGGCATTAAGAACATGTACTAGAGGAAGAGAAGCTTTTTCAATGACTACTGATAGGAAAATTGAATATCTACATTTAGAAAAGTGAATACAGAAATCCACCTCATGTCATTTAAATCAATAAAATAAACTCAATATGAGTAAAGACTTAAGTGTAAGTTCTAAAACCAAGGAACCGCCTGAATAAAATGTAGAGAAAATTCACTAATACATGCATATGGAGAAAAGATGTGTGTGTGTGTGCCCCGTGTGCGCAAACATTTCTGTGAAGCACAAGTAATTGTTACCTCACACTATAATGTTTCAGCAACTGAAGCAATCACTGTGAAGAAACAAGCTAGGGAATGCAATTATCCAAACCATACCTCACAGGAGGGGCTCATATCTGTGGTATGAAGAGCTCCAAAGCTCAGTAGGAAAAACTGTGGATAAAAAAGGGCAGAGGGCACTAGATTTAAGCAGTCATTTTCTTAAAAGAAGACATATAAACACAGAGATGTATCTGAAAATAAATTCAGCATTTGAATCTCATCCAAGACAGGGAACCATTCTGATGTGAGTGCAGCCCTCACTTTGCACATGTGCGTGATGGAATTGGGTAAATATTAACCAGATGGTTAATCATCTGGACATGAAGATGACAGCTCCAGTGTTCCTAGGATTTCCTGCAGCTGAAGCAGCACAATGAAGTTCAATAAGCAATTAAAGTGCGCAGCTAATATGGTGCATTCAGTGAGTGCCAGATTGCAGGTGTGGGGCAGAAAGATAAAATCAAGCAGTAATGGCTGTCCTCAGGTCTGGGAGGTAGATGAGGTCATGAAGACAATGTGGGGCTGATATAAGTAGTGACCAAACTGTGAATGACTTCAGCATCTCCAGGGTATTGCACACAGGTGGCTGTGAAGACTGGGAAGCAAGAGGGAGGGTTGCTTTCCAGAGCTTGCCTCCTGCCTAGCAGTTACACTTAATGGTTGGCCATTACTGATAATCCAGCCATCTTTGTGTATCAGGTTTTACAACCTTTTGACTTTAAACACAAAGAAAAACAAGGAGTTACCTACAATACAGACAAGGCTAGACTTCTGAGGTCAAAAGAGATGGTAGCTTGGAGGCCTGAATAGTCAAGGATGAGACTCCACAGGGTAGGTTGGTTCTCCCTCTAATCTGTGTCAGGGAAACCAGAAGGGGGCCATTTCTATTTGATGACGTGATGGGAGAAAATATTGCTTATCTATTGCTCTAGTCTCATGTGCTATAGATGTGTGTGTGTGTGTACAAATTTACAATTTGCACAATAGTAATTTGCATCTGTTTGAGTTTTGCTAACTGTCTTAATATTTTTAGGATGTGGATGCAGCTGTTGTCATTATAGTTCAGCTTTTCCTCCCCTCATTAAAAGAGGATGGATGAGGCATAAGTATGCTTCAGGGACATTTAATAAGATGTCACCAACGTTGTCATAAGATCTCATTAGATTTACCACAGAACTTCCCATATCTATCACCACACCTCTCGTGGCCAGATCCTAGAATGATGCTACTGAACACTCGGAGATTGTACCATATAGTAAGTTTGCAATGAACATGTCACAGTTAACTGCTGGAAAGTGATACATAGTTTTTTTCCATGAGTACCATGAAGTGAAATTTGGTAGTTACGTTCTTCAGAGAGGCCAAAAAAGAAAACATGTTACCTCAAAATTGACAGAAAGCTTGATGAAGAAAAAAAGCAGACCTACTTAGTAGCCTAGTAACAACATCTCTCTGAAGTGCTCCTTGAAGGCTGCTCTTTCTCTTTGTCTCACAAAGCATCAGTAAGTCCTCTGGGTGCAGACTGTCAAGATGAATGAGCTTAAGGAAGCTGGCAGTGGGCACAAATTGACAGTGTCAAATTTAAAAATATTAAGTAATAATGAAACACTAGTGTTACGATACTGTGATACACATATCATTGTGATGACAAGGCCCAGCCCTAATGAAAAGAATAGCACCTAAGGGCCCCGCTGTTATGATAAAAGAGAAGCTCTGTATTCCCAGCATACACTCACAGCAGAAGAATCAGATCGTTCCAGGAACAGTGCTATGGTGAGCTATAGAGGACCTAAGCAGATTTAGTAACTGTCGACTAACCCTGTGGGTGCTTCACACTCTATAATAAACCTAGCACATAGCAGGTAGAACATACTGTCCCAGAAGCCAACACTCATGTGACTTGAAAACCTGTGATTGTTTTTACAATGGGACCCCTGCCCACTTCTTTTAATAGACCTGGATCACAATCCTGATCTAGAAAAATAGGGGCATTCAGAGATTTGCTTTATTATTTTTTTCAAAGATTTTCCTAGTTGGTGAACAGGGTTCATTCTTCCCAGTTCCTGCATGTCCCGTCATTCATTAGACTCCCTGCTGTAACACACGGGAATTCATATGGCTCTTGTCACATGATTCTGACTTGAAATTGACAATTTAGGAATGATATTTTTATTTCCTTTTCCTTTACACCCTTAGTCATATTCTATGTTAGTTAAGAGCTACAGTTTTTAACCTCATAGGGGCTGCAATGTCATGATCTTTGTAATGTTGTTTGGAGAAGGTACTATCACTCAGTGGCAATTGTTATGGTCGCCTTCATTTTATATGTACTTCTGTCTCTGCATATAAATTAGCCAAATTGCACCCAATTCCCAAAACCCAGAGTAGGCTAGATTCCCAGGAGCTCTAACGTGCCCAGGATTGTAGGATACTGAAGGAGCATGGTGGCTGCCAGAGCGATGGGTGAGACATGCTGATGCCAAGACAAAGAATGATGCTGACCTGTGAGCTTGCTGAGTACCCTGACAATGGTGACTGGGAAGCTTGTATTTATTGGACATAAGTTCCTGACCCACTATTGCTTACCTATACCCCTGATGGGACAAGCTGCCTTGTCTCAAGTTTTTAGACCTTGTGGAACAGAGAATCAAAAAGAGAATTTATAATGACTCTTGTATTTTTCTTACATGCGACCAGTTATTCAGACTCAATCATGGTCTGGTCTAGATATCAATCCAATATTCGAAATAACAGTAGTCTGGTTCTGGACATTTTCAGAGACATATTTTGAAGTTGGCTACAATTCTATATGATATTATGTTAGCAAGAGATAAAATAGGGGTAGGATCTGGATTTCAAACAAGTGTTAGTACATGTGTTCAGGCTCTTTTAACTGTCAAGTTAAAATTACTTTTGTCTCTTCTACAGTATCTAATGTAAATTGCATTGATTGTGCACTTTCTTTTTTTTTTTACTTAAGCAGTCTTTAATGAAAGCTGTGTATGAGATGTCTCTACTCATGCATGTTCTCGATTGTTTCTTCTTTGCCCTTCTCCTTTCCTACTTGCCGGGACTTGGCTTTCCTCTCCAGGATCTTCTTGCGGTCCTTGTCCAGCTTTAGCCTGGTGATAACTACCTTGCTGGGGTGGATGCCCACACGCACAGTTGTGCTGTTAGCCTTCTTTCGCTGGACTCGCTCAACGTAGATGACGTATTTCTTCCTGTACACATGAACCACTTTACCAATCTGCTGGCCTTTGTAGTGTCCTCAAACAACCTGAACTTTATCATCCTTTCGAATGGGCATAGACTGAACATTCTACTTCTGTCTCAGTTCTTTGGAAAGAGGGGAAGACATGATCTTCCTCCGAATGTGAGAAGGCGCATTGAAATGCCATTTGCGGTTCTTGCTTTGGTCAGAAGTCATGAAGGGATTGAATTTCATTTTGGCGGTTGCGATCCACCGATGGCCGCAAAAGGAAAACAATTGTGCACTTTCTAATTGTGTTAGTGTATTAAAATCCAGCATGTCAGTTATGGAGTTCTATCAATGAGCTTTTGTTTTATTGCCCTAAGTTTCACAGAACCTTAGTCTTCTGAAGAAAGATTGAAAGTACTGGAAGAAGTAAGTCAGGCTTTAAGCAGAAGCAAGAGGGTAGAGGGCTTGATTATTGTAGGTATAATAGCTTTGATTACATTAATTGCTAGCACCACTGCTTCTGCAATTGCTTTGACACAAGAAGTTAAGACAGCTAATTTTATAAATCATTTAGCAAAAAATGTTACTAATGTTTTGAATATACAAGAGGATTTAGATAGGCATTTGGAACAATAGATCAATGCTCTTTATCCTATTCAAATTATTGGAAGGAGGTTCAGAGTTTAAGAGTAAGGAGCCATCTCCAGTGTCATGCCAAATACAATTGGATTCATGTTAGTTTTAAAATTTACAGTGGTAGTCATTATAATTAGGAAGAAGTCTAAAGATACTTGCAGTGTATTTGGCATAATTGTAACACTTCTCTGGATCTTTTAACTTTGCTTAGTGAGATTATGAATTTAAAGAATGCTGCTCTGCTGAGTGTTGATGCAGCAGATATTGCTGATAAAATTACTCATGGCCTGAGAACAGTATTTCTATTTTGGTCAAGCTTCAAGAATGGCATATATAGCTTGATCATGCTAGCCCTTTTTGTCCTGGGAATACTTTTATTCCTGCCCATCGTGTTAAAGCTTGTCTTTAACAACATCAGCATGTTGGCAGCCAAAGTACATGGCTTGAACCTGAAAATGGACCCCCAGACAGAGTTATTAAATTAACAGGCTGGCAACCCAAGGATGGGTAATATTCTGCACAGAACCTTACCAAACTAAGATAGAAGTGCATTGCTTTTAATAATGCATATTCCATGTCAGGTAAGAAAGGCATTCTTGTCAGAATGACCTAAGACAGGCTCAATCTCATTTATGAAATTAAAAATAGGAAGAGGCGGAGAGCTTTTGGGGCTGCTTGGCAAGAAGCTGACATTGGCCAAGGACAAGGAAGTGGGCTTCAGGCAAGAATCTGACATTAGGCTAGCACAAAGAAGTAATTTCAGGCAGGAATCTAAATATTAGGCTAGAATAAAGATGTAGGCTTCAGACATGAAAAAGACATGGGCTAGGACAGGGAAGTTGGATCAGATATTTTGGTCATCTTGATATGTCCCTAGAAACAGTGATCATGGGAGTGTTCATAGAATTTTGTTTATTGCCTTGCTTGTTCTTTGGCTATTTGTGTCTATTGTATTGCTAGTTCCTCAACCTAGACCTGACCTTAATATTTGCATGTAATTAAAATGGTATAAAAGCAAAAAGGAGGAAGGGGGATGGGATAGGGGGTTTCTAGAGAGGGGAAGTGGGGAAAGGGGAAGGTGTCTGAAATGTAAATAAATAAAATTTCCAAAAAAAACCCAAAAAATGGGAAAAATGAAAAAAAATAGCCAACTTAGACACACACACACACTGCAACACATGTAATCAGGGTTCTGTAAATTTCATGAAAGATTAGCAGATGTTTTTAATTTTTAATTTGTTGCTACTCTAAACATTTGTAACTTTTGGACCAGGGTGTATTACAAATAAATATCCTCACAAACTTTGCTGGAATCATGATCTATAATCTTGCCCATAACCGAAGAAACTGAGTTCAAGTAGTCTCCAGATTTTGCAAGTATAGTTCATTATCAGTCTCACGATCTAAGAAGTTTCTAGACTCTTGTGCATTGTGGAGTACTCACAGCCAATCCCAAAATAAGCTGTTTCTTTGATTTTTATATTA
Source organism: Grammomys surdaster (assembly GCF_004785775.1). Taxonomy (NCBI): domain Eukaryota; kingdom Metazoa; phylum Chordata; class Mammalia; order Rodentia; family Muridae; genus Grammomys; species Grammomys surdaster. Next base: position 71,141 of record NW_021620042.1, read on the forward strand.
GCATTATAATTTCTTGGATTTTGGTCTGGGATGGTGCTTAACTATTCATGAGATGCAAATGGCCATCATCACACACTTTCTTTAGAGCAGGTGTTCCTGGGGCAATGGTTTAGGGGAAAAATAATGGGGAAAAGGAGACTGGAAATACCAGAGAAAAGCGTCTACAGCTTTGCCAAGAACCAGATTCATACTTCATGAGAACTGAGTTGCATTTAGCTTCTAGTTCCTCTGTTAGTTTGTACCATGTTCTCATGATAATGAGATGATATGTGTGAAATATGAAGGTACCTAGCTGATTTTAGAGACATAGAAAACACCCAATCAAGACACGTGTATTTTACATCTATACTAACTGATTTTTGTCAGAAGCAGGGTTTTTTTTTCCTTTGCAGATAAAAGAGTTTATGGTTAGTTGAGAGACAACTAGAATAAAACATTTTAGGCTAAGAACACACACTTAATGTTATCCTAAAAAGTCTAAATATTACCACCATCATCCAAGAATATCATGGTCTCCTTGAATTTAATTCCAAAGAACCTAAGAATTTCCTTTTTCTCATCTCTAACTCCCCAAGCTATGATTCTAAATGGCCACATCTTCAACCCTTTCCATCTTCATTTGTTTCATGTTAAATCCAATTGAGACTAAAAACATCAAGCAAATCTCGCTATTAACTTCTACTGACACATATTAATATGAGAATACTAATAGAGGAAAGAGGCAAATACTCTTATCTGAAAGCAAAATTCTGTATCAGCAAATACACACTTGGTGCTTGGCATCTCTGTATGCTTGCTGTTAACCTGGAGAGTAAGCACCCTGTCCCCTGCTTCACTACTGCAGAGGAAGCATATTTGCTCCTCTTCAAGGCTTCTATGCAGGCAACTCTGTTGAGGACTGTTAATGAGCAGGTGAATGACAAATTTTAGAGGCCAGAAACTCTTACTCCCAGCCTCGACATTGAGCACAGACTGATTTTAGGCTCTTCCAATGTCTTCACTAGGTCTAGAAGTGCTATGATTCACATGGAAACAGACTTCTTCAAGTGTAGGTAGCACCAAATTCATGGGCAGCTTGGAATACTAAACAGCTGCCACATACCTAATATAAGCTGAGTGAGTTATACTTGAGAATGTGAGTGAATGAGTCTATATGGGATTTATGCTAACTTTAAAGCAGTGTATATGTACATGCTTAATATTTTTGATAACTGGTTTTAATCTTTAATAAGTTCTAAGAGCCCTTTCCATTCTCCATTCTCTTCAAAATGTTGCTAGGCAATTAATTTCCTGAACTATAAAGGAACAACAAACATTTTAGTGTATGTCTTAAAATCTTTATAGAAGTCTTGAGACAAACCTTTATGTATAAATATGATAACTTAAAGTATATTGTAAAATATAGAAATAATTGCATTATGAACATACAACTTATTAAAATGATTTCAGGTTATCATGGTTTTCTTTCATTTTCATCTGACATTTGTATCTTTATTCTTAAGTGACCACGCTAATTCCTGGGGGGGAAAAACTTACAGATATACAAACAGTATCTGTAAGAAGTGCCAAACTCATTTCCTACCTGGCTTTTTTTATAACACTGATTATGTACACAGACCATTCTACACCTAGTAAAATATTTATTTTTACACCAAACAAGTTGAGACCCCAATATCATATGTTATTTGTTCAAAGAAATTATTTCCATAACTGAAAAAGTATTTCTAGAGCTAAACCCAGATACTGAGATTCATCCACTACAGCAGACACCATCTCAGTAACCTCTGGAGCATTTAGGTCACGAAGTCAATCTCTGCCTCACTCATGGAGACTTAAACTCATTAGCAACTAATGATTATTTGTGTTGAACAGGAGTACTACCATGCTGCAAGCTGTCATGGTTGGCATTAATTAACAGCTTTGGTGGTTACAGCAAGTTCAGGCATTGAATAAGCCAACCAAAAGCTCTCTTTGATAGGAAATTGCCTCTCCAGTATTGGAAAAAAAAGGTCTGGTATCAGTAATACTGGCCATCATGAAGTCCCTACAAGTCGAGAGTAATGTTTTAGGACAAGGACATGAGAGAAATAAGAGTAAGACAGTGACTCCTAAAATTCAAAAGTATGATTCAAGGAAATACTGTCTGGGACTAACTGAAGGCTTAGTTTAATCAAAAGCAGATTAAACATGTCAGTAGAAGCACAACTCTACTATCCCATTATTAATAGGTAGTACCAGCAATCATAATGATGTACCTTGATGTTTACAGTGGGGACATGCCCTGTAGGTGAATCCACAAGTAAAGATAAAAGCCCATGTATAAATTAGAAGTGCTAACATTTCATGAATAATGAATAATTGATTGCCAGGGCTCTACAGAGAAAACAATTTACCTGAAGATTTCTTTATCTCTTATTCCAATTTATAACTCTTCCTGACATTTTGTTCTCATATTCAAAATCATGTCAGAGCAAATGAACTATCACAGTATATTAGTTTTATCCATTGATATAAGCAAAACATATTGCTTTTGATTTTTATGAATAGGTAATTTTGTTTTTCATAAATACATAATGAACTGTTTTCCTCTATTTTTTCATGAATGCAAAGAGACTTTTGAATATATAATATATTGCTACAGGGATGTCATTCTCTTCAAGTTTAGACCTATTCTGCCAAGATGCCTGAAATGTTCTGAGGCTGTTTTGTTGTTATTTTCTGAAACAATTTATTTTTTTTAAATTTTAGCATGTAACCAAATCTGTCACCATTACATCATTGACAAGGTTTGCAAATGGCTCATCTCTTACGCTGCAAGACTTCAACCTCAGTACAGGCAGCACTAAAAAGTTTGTAGTTCACGTCATGCCTCAGATGCCTTTACAGAAACACACAATACTTAGGAGTGTTTTCTTTTCTGCCCTGACAATTACATGGGTCCAATCAGAGGAATAACATGAACAGCTACATTGTTTTCATTCTTTTCTTCATTCTCCATTGAAAAAGTGAAAGTGGTCCTTAATTTCATTTTCTCAAAATAAGAAGGGATGATGCTGGAAGGGGATGGTGGTGGAAATGATGTTTTAAAAGAAGTCTTTATCTAGCAGGAAAAGTTACCTGTAGAAGCAAATTATCTCAGGATGAAATAGACTCTGTCTAGATTTGGTAACTTTGAAGCCATTTCCAAAAATAACAAAAGCCTTACTTCTTTGGTGAATGTCCTTTACCAAAAATCTGTAAAGAGTAACTTGTTAGTTAGTTGTTATGATTTCAATAATGTCCCCAGAAAGGTCTTTGTGATGAAAGAATGGTCAATAGCCTGTCATTTTATTGGGAGGGAATGAAGCCTTTAAAACTGTGACCCACTGGGGAAGGAGTAGCATAATGTCTATGTCTATAAGATATTATGAGAGCTAAGTTTCTTCCTTTTTCTCTTTTCTCCCATCTCCATACCATGTAGTTAGCAGTCTGCTTTCCCAGGCATTCCAACCATGATTAGCCTCTACACAGGCCCATAAACACTAGGGTAGACAGACCAGAATGGAACTCAATTTATTGACTAGACAATTGAAAGCAACTCAAAGTGTCCTACATATTGCTTCTCTATAGTGAGCGAATGAATGAATGAATGAATGAATGGAGATAATGCGTAGAAGCAGTCAGTGTAAACTATGAAGCAGTGTCTATGAAATGATTAGTATTTTGGATAGATGCTTTTTAAGCTTCAATAACTTCTAAATACGTTTCCATTCTCAACTGTCCACTTCTTTAAAAAGGTTTCTTTGATGAGTGAGGACTTCACTTACCTGTAGATAGTATAGATGAGTATTTAGAACAGCCAGGAACTATACTGGTTTAGTAACGGGGCAGTTGTAGGTTCTCCAAGATCTACAACCTCGTTGTCCATGAGTAGCTGGCAAGGTTTCCAGTACTGTACATTCTTTCTTCTTGCTGAGTAAGTCTTAAGTCAGGCTGGAGAGATTTTGGTTGCCACCAACATATGTGTGTCACTACTTTATCCTTATAGTTATTGTGTCATGCTGGTCATTGCTGTTGTATATTAATGGATATATAGCTGCAACTAATGAAAAAAGAGGCCATAAATTTTAAAGAGGTGAGGAAAGGTATGAGAGGGTTTGGAGGAAGGAAAAGGAAGGAAGAAATGGTGTAATTATGTTGTAATCACAAAAAAAAAAAGAAAGAAAAAATTTAGGAAAAGCTAACTTTAAAAGTGAGCTAATCTCATTCACCATAAAAGAACAATAACAATGAAGCACACCAGGCCTCCGTCAATCTATCAGCCAATCATGCTAGAGGGCTTCCCAAAATGCACAAAATTATTAAATGGAGCCTCACTACTAAAAGTAGTAGTTGTTGTAGGAGAAATGGACAATCTCCTTAGGCTTTAACTTCCAAATCACATGTTATGGTGATTGCATTCAAGATGTGTCAAGAGAAGCAGCTCTCTTCCTTCCTTGCACAGAGGCCATGGTTTAGCAAGTATGGCTTAGGAAGGACAGATAACTGAGCAACCCTGAACTACTTTGCCGTATGATTTTTCTTCATACAGACCTGGATCTAAGCATGAATGTGACTGCTCTCTGTGACAACTCTATATTAGAATTACCCTAAAGCAGCAGAGGAGGAAAAGAATTTCCTTCCGGACACAGCCTGGACTTTGTAGCTATCCCCAGAAGCTCACAGCCAGCTCTCCCTGGTACTTGTTGATTATTTCTAGCTACTTTTGAATATTCAGACACAAATGGTCCTTCTCTTGTTCTAATTTGGTAGATAGATTTCCAAGTGTCCCAGAGTTTGTTCAACTGGACCTATCGTGTAAATGCAAAAATAATGGTACTGTTCTAGAAAAACATAATTGAATGAAGGGTGGATCTCCTTACACAGCCTATTGAAGAAAATAGAGAATGTTTCCCTCCTCTAAATATTCTGCCTGAGCATCCCAGTTAAGTTAATATAAGCTTACCACTTAGTACTTAGATGGCAGAAATGCCATCTTACTCTGCTTTAAGACATACTTGCAGATCTACAGGAAAAAAAGGTACTTGTTTGGAAAACTACAAATTCTGTCACCTCCCAAGACACAAAATCCCTTATCAGTGCCTGAAGACAAGAGCAAGTATCTCACAACTCTTTCTGAGGATCAAACCCAAGGAGATTAAATAATAGCATAAAGGATGTGTTCAAATCATGAGAGGACAGAGGTATCTGAGAGAGTCAGAAAGCACCTCCAGGCCCAAGGTACCTAGCCACACTCTCTTCACTCCAATTAGCACTAAATAAAACACTAGCTCTACCTGTACCCCTGGCCCAAGTATGACACATCCACATATGACTGCATTATCATGAATCAGTTCTGTTTTCTGAACAGGAGTCTCCAATCTTTCATCAGTGAAGCTTTAATTGGTATAATCATACAAAATTGCAGAACTCATTTTCTCTTTCACTTCTGATCATTGGTTTGGCTGCAGTTTCTTTATTGGGTGCTATCTTAATGTACTAAGGCCACCTGCCCTGTTTGGTAAACCTTAAGAGATTAGAGATTCTGTCCCAATGCTAAATTGAGCTACCCCCAGAGTGGACTTGGGAGATTGTCAAAGTCTTAGAACAAAGCTACCGAACTATTTGGTGCATCCAGTCAATGTGCCTTCCCTCACCCCCAAGTTCAAAGGGAAAATTTAAAGATCTTAAATGATGACAAAAATAATAACAAATTCATGTATTTTATCTAGACTATCTGAGTTGTTGGCATATAGTTTTTCTGAACACTATTTCTCAATTTTTAAATTTCCATTTCTACTATTTTTGACTTTAACGTTTTACAACTTATTGTTTCTCTTGATTGGTTCTCACAGCTCAGTTTATCAGTCATATGGAGAATGAGGGTTTTAAAATATTGTCTTTTTGTTTTTAGCATTTGTTATTTGTCATTTAATTATTCATTCTCTTTGTCGATTCCTCCTTTCTGGTTTCCCTTGTGTTTATCTTTATGCTGAAGTAGGGTATCTAATTTCTGGGATTCTGCTTTCTTGTTTTCTTGTTGGTAAAGTATGTCTAACATAGTTAAGTGTTACTTTACTGATTCACCACACCCCACAAATGTTGACAACTGTTTTTATCCATATAAATAATGATTTTGCTTATGACTTTCTCTTTCCACCCAGAGTTACATAATGGTATATACAGGGTTTCAGATGATACATTTTTTTACTCTTTGGGGTCAATTTTAAATTTTATTCCTCTCAAATTTATGCTATATACAATATTATGTCTATGGAATATATTTACTTTGATTTTTTAAGGTAAGTACTCAGTTGATTTTTTGTGAGACTGTGTTGTGTATGCTAAAAAACAGTATACACTGAGCTCCTTGATTGATCTTCTATGTGTACATACTATTTCACACATGGTTGTTTTTAATCCAGTCTTCTATTCTGTGTTTTCCTTTCTGTATCCATTAAAATCTCCAACTATAATTAATCATATAATTATGTCTGTATTTGATATTTTGTAGTCACATATTTCAAAATTCTCTTAACAGGCATAAGAATCTTGATTATCATGTGATTTTTTTCTTTTACATGTATTTAATAAGCCACTTTCTTTTCATTTTGATTTTCGGTGGTAGGGGAAAGAAAATTTAGTTTGGCAAAGAATGCATGAGATAGAAGTAGAATAAGCCCAAATACCACCAGGGACGGCAACCTCTCCCAGCTTGAATCCGGCATTACTGAGTTTCCCAGAACATCCTGAGTCACAGCGACCAGCCTTTTAGGAATGTTCTTTGCTCTTGCCAATTTTTCTTGTGACAGTTTTGTGCTATCCTGGTCTAAAACACTTTAAACCAGATGCATTTTCTCTGTTTCTATTGTAACTGCTTGACAGGTGACTCGAGAGCGTTTTGGAAGAAAAGGCACACTTTCTAAAGTGACCCAGGCCCCGTAGTATCTCTCTCACTGCATCTAGGATTTCCTACTATATGCCAGAGCACCATCAACTTCTGCTTCTTTGCCAGTTGTTTTAAAATTGTACTTTTTTTTCTCCAGTGTTTTAGAACAGCTCTCATGTTAGTGAACTTCCCCTAAAATATCTGTTCTGGTTCTTTTATATTGCTAACAGTTTGTTGCAGCTTACCATTTTATTAACCGCAGAATGCTTGCTTCGTTTTTAAAGTCTAGCTAATTAAATTAAGAGAAAACATTGCTACTTAATTTGTATTCATTTTAAGTTATCACACGAATGGGTTTCATCGTAGCATCTCAGACATGTGTGGTATAATACTTTGTTCTATCTATCACCTTCCCCACTTTGTGACTGCTAGCCATTCCTGTGGGGCTCTTTCTCTCCCCAAGTGGTACTACTTCTCCGTATCTCTTTCATGTCTTGTGGATTCCATCACCACCTCTTTCTTCTCCTTCTTCTCCTTCTTCTCCTTCTTCTCCTTCTTCTCCTTCTTCTCCTTCTTCTCCTTCTCCTCCTCCTCCTCCTCCTCCTCCTCCTCCTTCTCCTTTTCCTCCTCTTCTTCCTCCTCCTCTTCCTCCTCCTCCTCTTCCTTCTTCTTCCAAGATTCTTTTTCTTGTTTCATAACTACAAATATACACACCCATATACCACACTCACCACACATACACACACACATACTTAATTTTACATTTGACTTCTACATATGAAAGAAAACATCTAAATTTCCCTTACTAGGTTTGATTTGTTTATCTTAACATACTACACAGTTCTCTTCATTTCCATGCAGATATCAAGATTTGATTCTTCTTTGTACCTGAATAAAATTCCATTGTGAGTATGTACCACATATTATTGATCCATTCATTTGTGGAGGGCTTTTAAGGCTGCCTCCACTTTCAAGCTGTTATGGACAGTCACACAGTCAATACAGATGTTCAAGCATCTCTGTAGTATGATGACCCACCATCTATCACTTTTTGACATGCAGAACTATTTTAGAAGTATCCTGAGGGCTTGTGAAAAGCTCTTCACTACATTGATTGAGCCTTTGTACTTGATAAGCCTTACTTTCTCAGGCTTACTGAGAATTAAAAGATCTTTTCTATTCCTAGTGTCCACATCTGTTCCACTAGTAACTTCACCCTGATCAAAAGACCTTACAAACTTTACCCACTTCAGTCACAGCCCTCTGTGGCCCTCTTGTATCATACAGAACTGGCAGCATTCAGTTGTCCTTACTCGGGCCTTGTTACTGCTCAGTCGGCCGTGCTATTGAAATTCGTTTCTGTAGCTTTCCTGTCCTATCTAGAAGACAAGAGTCTCGCAGCAGACTTTTTGGCCCTCTGTCCCATCTTTCACTTCCATAATGTTCTTTGAGCCACAGGAAGTATTGTGTTGTAGATGAGTCAGTTGGGTTGTGGCTAAGGACCACATGGTCAGTTGTGCTTTGGGTTAAAATCCATAGATCTTAATGAGCACTTATTTTCAGTGAGCTATGATATTACAACAAATTGCTAAATTCATGTGCATTTATTGATAAACATTGAAATCATAATCTATGTTTCTGTGATAATAAATTCTCCATAAACAGCACCACTCACATACCAGAACTGAACTATTTCTAAGTGGCAACTTCAGTACAAAGTGTCTACTGGGATCAATTCAAAGAAAAAAAAAAGGAAATGAGTTTTTTATTTTTGCAAGTGGTTTGTGGAAGAATTTTCAAGTAAATCTTTTTAGTTAAAATATAATAAAAATTATAATATGTAAAAGGATTTCATGCACAGCTTGGACAGATCACAGCAGACTAGATGGTTCCACAAGGGGAGGTTTATTAAGAGAGTGGGAGAGCGGGAGGAGAGAAGAGAGGGTAGAGGCTGGCCATGACCACGTGGAAAGAGGGGGAAGGGAGGGGGGGAGGGGAGATGGCAACCTGCAGGTGCAGGGTCGAGGAGAACAAGAGAGAGAGGAGGGGGCAAGCAGCCCCTTTTAGAGTGGGCAGGGCTACCTGCCTATTGCCAGGTAACTGTGGGGAGGCGTACCTGGCTGTTGTCAGGTGACTGTGGAGGTGGAGTTTAACAGATTACTAACATTCCCACGTTTTGGTTTAATTAAAAAGAAAAATTAGAAAGAGGTGATGGTGAAGCAGGAATAGGGTCATCGTGAAATCTGGCTACTTCTTACTGGCTTTGGGGGCGATGTGTCTCTAGGGGGAACCTAGAAGAATGGGAGATGTTTGTCTGGTCTTAGGAGAACTGGCTGTTTTCTGATGTCCAGGGTCAGGTCCAGTAGAAGCAGCTGTGTGTGTGGCAGGAGATGGAACATCTGGAGGTTGCTTCTCTGGAGCTGTATTGGATGCACCTGGACTTGACAAGATGTAGGAAATAAGATTAAGAACACTTGGAGAAAGATTTTTTCTAAGATGTACATTTGAAACCCAGAGGGATCCCACCCTTTGTTATAGGTAGTGAGTGGGAATTTTAGGCAGATGTACTTATCTGGATGGCATCCATGAGAGGTAGATCTGAGTGGGTTTCCTGTAGATTATAAGTTTACAAAAGAGATAACAGCATGAGTTAACACAAGTAGTCTTTCAACTGAGTTTAGGTAATGAGGTAACAGATAAAATCTGTGAAAACTTAGCTGTCAATGCAGTCAGAAGTCTGATAAAGAGAAAACAAAAATCTACCAGTTATACATTATTTTTAAAAAATGACAGAGTCCACTAGCCAACAGTTCCCGTGGTTTCCATAGTCTCTTGGGTGAAGTCAGTCTCGCTTCCAAGCATAGAAGCTGCAGGGCTTTTTTGTGTGGAATGGATACACGTGACATGAGAAATGACTTACGTTGTTTTAGTCAAGTCATTTGACTCAGGGTATCCAGTTGTGTTTGTCCACATACAATCTAGGCTGTATGTTCTAGGAGTCCGGCGTCCAGGTCTTCTGAAACCATCTTGGGCTAACTCTTAGAGGCTTTGGGCATTCTATCAGCCATAAACTTAAAATATACAATTAGCAGACTTCTGACAAGATTGAAAGCCATAAGGATTGGTTGTAACTGAATAGAATAATAGCAGTAGTAAAAATCTATCAAGACAGAGCCTTTCTTATCCTATCTTAAGTAAGTTTGGCAGGTTGTGTAGGTAGAGAAAAGCACATTTTTGTATTAGCATAGAAACAATTTGGCTAAGCTGGATCATACGGCTGGCAGATTGGACTATGAGCCAGTTGTCACAGGTGGGTCAGGTCTGCAGGTAGCAGCACAGCTGCAGGGCGGGACTTCCTGTTAGCTGCTGAAAGTTGTTGTCCAATGACTCTGGCAGCCGCATTTAGGAAAAGTAAGCATGTCTCATATCACCGCAACGCTAGTTTTTTTTGTAGTGGAAGGCACTGCTAGTACTCACTTTACAGGTCTCAGGCGGGAGGATTTAAGGGGAAAACCCAGAGCAGAGCTAAGAACCATAGAGAGGAGGGACCAGGCAAACCGGCTGACCCATCGCAGAGGAGGCGAGGGGAGCTAGCTGGGCCCTGGACCCGCTAGCTTTCCAGGCAAGGCGCTGGAACTAAGGTTCCAGTCGACAACCCGCAAATGACGAAGGAGGGAGAAAGGGAAAAGGGCATGAAAGACTGGCCCTTGGAAGAGTCATCTGGGGACTATGGTTGGAGCTGGTGCTCCTGAGGCAAAGAAAACAGTCTGTCCAGGCTTGGCGTGGAGTACTCAGCAGCGAGAAACTGTCTGGAGAGGAAGAGGGGAAGTGTCTCATCCAAGGGGAGCTGTCCTAGAGTGGTTCAGGGAAGGACAGGGTTCAGGGAAGGACACTCTAGCTCAAGGAATCTTCCCTGGGACCATGTGGAGGGTTACTCTAGCCAGTGGGGGATGGGGAAGCTTACCAGTTCTAGGCTAGTATGTGTGGAACCTGCAGACATCCGCTAGAGTCACAGTAATTCCCCCATTTTGGTTTAATTAAAAGGAAAAATTAGAAAGAGGTGTGGGGCGGAACCTTGGGTGGGGAGCAGGCAGAACACATGGGAAGGAGTATAGGGAATTTAAATGTGGAACCGGGGGTCTATGTGCCTGTCCTGGTACCCAGCCCACGTGGCAGAGTACCACTTGGGCAGCCGCAGCGGCTCAGCCCACATGGTGGAAGTTTGGCGAGCCTCGCAGCAGCAGCAGCAGCAGCACAAGACGGGGGTTGTAGCAGTGGATGTTAATTCACCCGCTCGGTGGTGGCGGGTAGTAGCAGATGAAGTCCGAGTGGTCGTTGTGTCCATCTTGTACAGTCGCAGCAGCTGAGGTCCCCGAAGTCTTCGTATCCGGGTTTCGGCACCAATAGAAGGTCACACGCAGCTTGTAACAGATCACAGCAGACTAGATGGTTCCACGAGGGGAGAGTTTATTAAGAGAGTAGGAGAGCGGGAGGAGAGAGAGAAGAGTAGAGAGGGTAGAGGCTGGCCATGACCATGTGGAGAGAGGGGGAAGGGAAGGGGGGAGGGGAGACAGCAACCTGCAGGTGCTGAGTCGAAGAGCCAAGAGAGAGAGGAGGGGCCAAGCAGCCCCTTTTAGAGTGGGCAGGGCTACCTGCCTGTTGCCAGGTAACTCTGGGGAGGAGCATACCTGGCTATTGCCAGGTGACTGTGGAGGTGGAGTTTAACAGATTACTAACAATATGGACTTCCTCATATGGAACTTGGGGGAGGGGAGGAGGGGAGGCAGTCTTTCACAGTGTCTGGGAAATATTTCTCAGACAGCAGATCAATAAATATAGTGGGAGAACATTGAATTAACTTAGGAGAGGAATCAGTAGACATTGGAGATGAATGAACCTTGAGTATCTGCCCCCCCTTTTTCATATTCCCTAATGTTTCTATCATGGTGGCCTAGAGCTAATAGAGTATACTTGTGATCACGATTAGATAATGTGAGATAGTTCACTTTCTTTTTTGCTAATAGAATGGAAAGAAAATGGCAATAGGTGATGACCATGAACTCTAGGCATGGCGATCTGTGTGACGTAGACCTAAACATGGCTACCTCTAAGAATAGACCCCTGAGCTACATCCCATCACACACTCCACTGACATTCATTTTTAAAATGTTTTAAAATTTATCAGAAACAGGCATTCCTCGAACTCCTGAGACAATGTGAATGTTCAAGATTAGAGTTTTTAAAAGTTACAAACCCAGAAACTAGAAGTTAGTACAAGAGCCAGCCATAGGGAAGTGTGAATCCTGATACATCTGTTAACTTCTTGGGAGATGCAATAACTCATAACATCAATTCCAGACATCCGTTCACCACAGCACCTGCTTTTGATAGAATGATACTATAAAATACTCTTTCTGACTTGCTATCAAATGTGTCTACAACACACCAGTGTCTCAATCAAAAAATCTAAATGACTCAATCCCCTAATTTCTGTCTTTATACTCTTCCCATAGGGGTCCTCTGAGTACAAAGAGCCATAAGTCATGCTTTATCTGATACTTTTTCTATATAAAAGGTGTTTTTAAATTCAGACTATCACAGCATACTCAGACCTCTTGACAGTAACTCCATGTGTTGAAACATATTGGCTAAAACCCTGAGTCTCTAGCATAAGAGCAGCACTTGATTGGTTATTGTTTGATGGCGACTAAGGAAATATGACCTTCTCCATCCTTATTCTTGAAAATTTAATTTCTAAACTCATATGTCAGTGTTGTTTGGAGGTGGGAACTGTAGACAGTGATCCTGTCACATATTCATCCATTTGCTGTCTAATGGAACAGTGTATTGTTTTAGGAATGGCCTTCTTTTAGAAGAGAACTGTCCTGGTATAATTGTTCTATCGTGCCGTGTGATGTTCTCCACTATGGCTGTCATTTGTTTCTCTGCTGCTATAATAAAACACAAACCCAAAATAATTTGAAGAGTAAAGTGTTTATTTGGCTTATAATTCCATGTCTCTGAGGGAAGTCAGGGCAAATATTCGAGCAGGAACCTGGAGGCAGGAACTGAAGCAGAGACCATGGAGGGATCCTGCTTATTTGCTTGTTCCCCATGACTTGCTCAGCTTGCTTTACTATGCAGCCCAGGACTACCTGCCCAGGGGTAGCACTGCTATCCTAAATCATCATTAATCAAAAAAATATCCGACAGATATTCGCATAGTCCCATCTGAGGGAGGCAATTCCTTAACTGAGTTTTTTCTTCAAAGAGCCTCTAGTTTATATCACATTGACAAAATCTAACCAGTACCACTGTGCTACGATGCAGTGTGAGGTCCTCCCTGGAAGATCAGCAGATACCACAAAGACTGGATTTTCTGGCCTCCAAAACTATGAACCAAATAAACTTCCAGGCTTTATAAACTACTTGGCATCCAACTTGCTGCAGCAACAGAATACAGACTAGAACATCAGTTGATGCTACAAGAAAGCCAGATATGGCCAGCTCATCTCCCTTTGCTTCAGTTTCCTCACCTTTAAATGAGAAGCTTAGGATACGTGATCACTGGCTTTCTTTCCGGGTCCAAAACTCCGGAATTTTAAATAAGACACTAGACATTTCCTCTTGTAAGGTTTCCCTGGCCATTCATACATTCATTTGTTAAATAATATTTTAATTTTGGTTCCAAATGTTAAAGAGATTTTTGCGTGTTGAACAAATGGCACAATTTACAAGCTAAATGCTTCAAGGTGATCATAAATTGCAAAGGGCTGGTTATAGAACTGAAGCTGTGAAGAGAAGACTGGGGATTTATAATCAGAACAGACAGCAAGGCTTCTGGAATGCCACTGGGGAAAGGAAACTATTCCAATGCAAAACAGGCATTACAGAGTTTCTCAGAACAATGTCCTGAGTCACAGTGGCCAGTCTATTAGGAACACTCTTTGCTCTTGCCAATTTTGTTAGTGAAAGCTTTGTGCTATCCTGGTCTAAAACAGTAAGCATGTATTTTCTCTGTTTCTTTTGTAACTGCTTCAAAGGGTGAATGAGGGCATGTGGAGAGCAAAGGCATGCCTGTTAAAAGCCACAGTTATCCCTAGCTAGCCAATTTCTGTTGTTCCAGAAACAGCCATTCTGAAGGTTGGCTGAGGTCTTGTTTAGAAAATCAATTAGTACAGAAGTTTAGGCCAGCGAGGAGTGTGGCTCAAGTGTAGAAAGATTCAGGAAATATTTCTCCCATTTTGTTGCCTGCAAGAAAACAGATCCATTGCCTGCAAGACTCATATGACACAGACCACGAGCAGGAAATGAATCTGTCTAGAAAGGATTTCTCTTTTAGATTTTATCAGTAAAAAGATGCTGAGCAAGTCAAAGCTAGAGTCTAGTGAGGATCAGAGAGTTTCAGGGATGCATCATGATCCTAGGCATAAATTTTGCTTTCATTTCCACTTTCTTACACATAAAAAAATCTTTCAAATGTTCTGATGGCAGTACAGAGCTTTTCATTCAATCGCCAAGGATCTTTCAAGCAGCTGAACATTATATATTTATGTTCTTCAGGTGATTTTCAGGCTATCTCACACAGAAAACAGAAGTTGACTTTGAGGGAAAGAATAAGTGAATTTTCAGGGGGATATCTAGGCATGGGCCCCCCTACTGCTACCACATTCTACTCCATAGCAGTAAGGATCTTTCCATCTTTAACACAATTATATAACCCAATATTGTCATCATTTTTACTCTTCCTTTATAGGAAATTAGTGAAGAGTATTTAAATGTATAAAATGTAATTTGATAGGTAAATATGTGACAGCAGGTTTGCAGAGGTTCCCATTAAATCACAAAACACAACTAAGAGACCATTCAAATAATCCGGATGACAACCTGAAGACCTATAAGAGGCTGAGAGGGGTTTAGATAATGGGACTAAGACTCATATGGTAATTAGAGAATATTTGCATTGATACATTGTATGTTGCCACACTACTTCTCTCAAAAGGAACAGATACCCTAAATATATTTTATATTCCAAGAATTGGAGTTTAGGAGCATACTAGTGTTGGTAACTGTAAAAATGAGACTGGGGTGATCATCGAAGGTATAAATTTCAATAGAGAGGGGAAGAGAAGAGAAGGAAACATGAGTGGAGAAGACAAAGGGGGAAGGGAGTTGGGAAGAAGGAATCAGAGGGAAAGAGGAGAATGATATAGTCACTGAATATTTTGAAGACTTAAAATTCTAAGTTCTGGCATTTTGTCAGAGAACAAAAACAAACAAAATGGACACTCTTTGCTTTCTTGTAATTTATATTCCTTATTTAAGTTATTAGTTTTGGAGAATAGGATTATTAAGACAGAATTTCACTCTTGCCCAGGAGAGTCTGGATTTCACTAGGTAGCCTAGGCTGGCCTCAAAGTCGAAGCAATTTGCCTGCTTTAGCTTCTGAGTTGCTGGGATTGCAGGTTTGAGCTGTAGTTTTTAATTGCAAATTCCGGAAATATGCAATATGTTAGATGTTTATAATACTTTGTAGAAAATTTCAGCAAAAAAATGAGTTAGGTGCATGAAGATAATTACAATTTCAAATATTATACATACTATCTTTAGATGTGCATTGGACAGAAACCACTAAATAGCATCTGTATGTAAAACATCCCTTCCACCAGGAGGGCACTGTGAGCGATGATGCCTGAGCACCCAGACAGCAGATAGCCCTGGCAAGAGGGAGAGTAAGGAAAAGTAAGAAAAGAAGTTTCAGGTAATGGCTCCAGTAGGGCAACGTGAGTCATGTGTGTTTTGCATTTTGTACTGGGAAACCAATGAAGCCTTTCAACAAAGCAGTCACCCTGACTTGCTCTTTACCAAGATCACTCCAACAAAAGTAGAGCCTGAAGCTACTGTTAGGAGGTGACAGCAATCTGAGTGACAGTTCATGTTGCAGAGTACTGGTATAACAGGTTATGCCATTTAAGTCTCTTTAAAGTAGAGACACTGGGGTTTGGTGATGGATTGGATATATAGTAAGAGGGGGTTAAAGACAGATGCTTGTCCTGAGGCTGAGGTAAGTGGATAACAGGTGACTAGTTTGGACATATTTATATGTTTGATATGCTGATTGTATGTCTACTGCAAGATGTTGAGTGGACCATTAAAAAGGCCCTTGTAGGGGTGTCTATCTAACAGTCAACAGCATACTTAAGGCAATAAGATGCGAGAAATGATCACGAAGTCCAGAGTAGAGAGAAAGGCAAGAGCTCAGGACTGAGCCCTGGGCGCCCAACGTTAACGTGACTGAGGAACAGAGAGAAAAATGTTAGAGCCCCTCATGATGAAGAGTGGCAAGGAACATTTTGAAGAGAAGAACGAATAATCTCAGCCTGAGCAGGCCTGCCACATAAGAAGTCAAATCCAGGTCTGGGCTGTGTGATCACTGGATGCCACTTTTGGTAGATGCTATGACTTAAATATGGAATGTCCCCATATGTTAAGGCTTAGCTCCTAGTTTGCTATTATTGGGAGGTAATGGAAGTTTTAAGAGGCAGGCCTAACAGACAATCTTTAAAAGCTTGTTGTCTAAGTCCCTTCCTCTTTTGCTCATTTACATCCCAGCCATGAAGCAGTTTGCTGTGCCATGCACTCCTACTATGCTCTGCAGCTCTCCATATGCAAAATGTTAAGAACCGCCCACATTCTACAAACAGGTTCCTCCTGCCTTTGATGAGTCAGTGCCAACAACACATCATCACTAAAGGCCAATGCCACATATTTCCACTATGCACACTTCCTCCAGCATGGCAGGACCATTTAAAGGCTCCATAACCACAGGGGTGTTGGGGGGAGTGGCACACATTAATCCCAGCACTCAGGAGGCAGATGCAGGCAAATCTCTGAGTACTGGGCCAGCCTGGTATAGAGTAAGGTTCAGGATAGATAGAGCAACACAGAGAAACCCTGTCTCAAAAACAAAATAACCAACGACAAAAAGGCTCTGTAACTCTTCAAACACCACCAACAACTGGAGACCAAGTATTCAAATATATAAGCCTGTGAGAAGCATTTCTCATTCAAAACACAGCAGATCCCTACTCCTTAAGAAATGTGTGGTTCACTATGCAGGCAATGCACGTGTCTATGAATTTCATTGAGTTGACAACTCTCACTGTCCATGGTAATCTAACTTTATTTTCAGCCAAGTTGAAAGACGGGATGCCTATGTCAGTTCATCGGAGCTTTCCTTTCTCCTGATCCCTTTCTAGATTCTTAACATCAATGAATCAAATGTCATTAGGATTTCTTTATAACCTAAAGATTTTGGAGAATTACAGAGATTGTGATGTGAGCAATAGCCTCAAAGATTGAGTGTTCAGGCTAAGAAATGAGATGTTCTAGCAGGTTTCTGGAAGACATTTGGCCAGAGGACCTAGTACTTATGAGAATGAAAACAGAAATTTTGGAGTCTTTTCCTAGCCTTATTTCCTAGGAATCCATCTCTCAGTAAACCTTTCTGAGTTTGTGAGTTCTTTTTCTCCTCCTCAGTTAGAGATTTTGTATTGTATGTTATAAAATGATACTTAATATGTCAATCATCTGATATCTATTTAATTATGCAATGTACATCATGTTGGAAATTGTTTAAGTTAGCTATCCTATGAGTAATTGTGGCTTGGTTGCATATGTAATATGGGAAACAGCTGCAGAAGCCTACAGGAGATTCACAAAGTTGATAAAGAACTACCAATAATAGATTTTTCAAATGTCAACAACAGGAAAAATTCTTATGGCACCTGTCACAGAAAATACTGTCCAAAAAAAACTGGTCTATATGTCCCCATAAGAAAGCTTGAATATTTAGTAACTCTACTACAATGCCTGATGCTTGAAGCTGGAAATAAAATATAAGCTTCCTTATTAAAAAATTAATTATTTTTATTATGTTAAAAATAATTTAAGGCTATAAATCTGCCCATTGAACCATTTTCTCTATGGACTTTCTTTGGCTGTGACTTGGGATGGAGCCCACAAAACACACTAAAAATTCCAGTAGACAAGTGAGAAGGCATCATAGGACTGACATTGCTTCAAGACCTGGCTCAATTCAAAGTCTCAATAAAACACTATCTACCTGTAAGCCACATGGTGAAACACTAACTTTTGCTGTTGGAAGCCAGAAAACTGGTTGGAAATAGAAAGGAATCTCACTGAGAAAGAACACACAGATGGTGTCTGCGTTCAGATTCTTCAGTTTCCTGAGCTGGACCTTGGTTCTATAGGTGTGTAACATGTGTAAGTACTAATTGTTCATGAAATACTTATTTAAAAGTTCATTTAATAACTATATATGGCAAAATTGCTATCTTCTGTGAAGAAGTAATGCTGCTATGTTGAAAATGGTCTCAGCTCAGCAAGATGTACGTTTTGCACTTGGGAATGTGAATACTAATGACAGACATATCAGACAGGCTTCTACCTGAGAAACAGGAATAAGGGGGTGGAGACAAAGGCAGACACTTATTGGATGGAATTCTCTCAAGTGACTCTAGAGTTTGGCTGGAAAAGTTTGAAATCTTCAGAGAAGGCCAGCAGCTTAGGCACTGCTGGTCAGCAGCTCACACAAGTATACAGGTAGAATTTCTTCTTAATGAAGCCTTGGTTTGTTCTGGGGGACCATTAGGTGATTGGATGCAGAGTATATTATTAAGAGTAGTCTTCTTTACTTAAAGTCAGTGACATTTAAATATTAATCCACATCGATAAAGTACCTTCTTAGAAACACCTGAGTGATGTTTGATCAGCTAGCTGAGTACTACTGCCTAGCTATATTCCACGGGTAAGATTAATAATCATGATGGACTATAGAAGGCTTATAGGCTCTGGTTAAAATCTTCTTCATTTTGTCAAAGCTTTTTGTATCACTAGGAGTCCTGGAAAAAGAAAGGCATAAAATAACAAGTTATAGGCAGGAAAATGTTTTCTGCTGTCTGTGTGTACAGACTCAGTGCTTTCTGAGCCTCTTCCAGCATGAAGAAGGACGTTCTTTACCTTTACTGTTTATTAGAAATAGATTACATTCAGAAAGGCTGAAGAAATCTGTACAACCATGTAGAATAATACGAACATTCCAACAAGCATAAACTGCTTTTTACCAGCATTGAGATTTGCCAGAATTTATGCATATGTGAAAAATTGAAGGAGTATGAATTTTAAAATTTCAGACTTGGCATATCTACTTCTTTTGAGAGGTATTTGGGGCTGGCAAATTTGTGGGGGTTGGGAATTGGGAGGGAAGAATATTCTCACTGGAATGAAGATTTCCAGTAATAAGTGAACTAAAGATTCTGTTAGGTCACCAATACATAGGGGCATGATAGCAATCTCCATGTTCCCCTCCTCTTTCTTTTTCTCTTCCTTCTCCTCCCCCTCCTCTTCTCCTATATACTCCCCCATCAATTCGTCCTCCCTCTTCCCTCCTTCTCCTCCTTCTTTTTTCCCCTTCCTCCTCCTTCTTTTCTCCTCCTCCCTGTTCCCTCCTCCTCCTCCTCCTTCTTTCATCCAGTTTTCAAAATTTGGACTCAAACAAGAAGGACCCCGATAGTCATATCATCTGATAGACCTCAATCGATGGTGCATTCTTTTCCAAACTCTTGACCTTCTCATTACTTGAAGCTTTGTTGTAACATCACTTCTCTCTAGGTTAATCCTAGTCACAGCTTATACATACTGAGCTCTCACGTACCAGCACTCTTCTCAATAGTTTATGTATTCACTCATATAATCTTCTCAGCAACTATCACATGGGTACTATTATTTTCTCTCACTTCATAGTTTGGAAAACAGATCTAGAGAGAAGTGTTTAAGCCATGTGGTGAGGTGGCACAGCCAGAAATTAAACTCCAGCAGCTTGGCTGCAGGGATAGGCTCTGGACCACTAGACTAATTCCCTGGAATGCCCAGGAATCTGCTTGACACTCAGGCACAAACTAGAAGGTTGTTATTCTCAAAACCATTAATTCTTAAGATATCTTCCCTGTTTTCACCAATAGTATTGGAATGGAATCTCTAGAAAATATTATCACCCCTCCCAGTGTAAACTTTTTAAAGAAATCTACCCAAGCAAAGGTGTTGAAGGGAAACAAACTAGCTAACAGTACCTGTGAATTAGAGGTGGGGCTGGCTTGTTCTGAGTTCTGCCTGGGTAGGACTTCCTAGGACAAACACAGTTCATTAAAAGGCGTTTATTTGGATTCTTGCCAAAAAGGAATCACCTAAAATGACCACTCAGTAAATAATTATCAGTTTCTTTAGTCCAACATTCTTTGAGGCATATAGGTAGGGCCTTTGTTTTCTAATCTGCTAATTTGTGCTGGTTTATTAAAAGCTGTAGGATATGATTCTCTGGAAGAGAATTTATAACTTGTTTTTGTGAAATTCTATTTTCTCCAATATTTTGTCTCTAGATCAACAAAAAGAGCAGTGATAATATCTTTTCAGAGGCAAAATTGGTGTGGATTTTTTTCCTTTTAGCAGAACTTTAGACTCTGAAGCAGTATTTTGGTACACTTATTTAAAGAACAGATTTACTGCCAAATAGCTCTTCATGAAAGACATGTGTAAACAGAGCAGAGGAAATGAGACAGTTCTACTGCATTTGACAAACGCTTTCTTAATTATGTGAACTTATTTGAAAGAATATGAAACGCTCTGCACTTGTGCCTGGGAAGTTTCTGATGTAATCAAAGTGGAGCTGAAAATTATATTAATAGTGAATATGAAATTCTTTTCTCTCTTCTTGTATTTTAATAAAGGAAAGGGCTAATTAAAATATTGATTGTAAAAAAATATCTTTCTGGTCCTAACAACTGCCTTAAGTTTTTATTTTAATACATTAGACATTATGTTTGCAGTGTTCGAGAAACCAATTATATGCAAACCTAATTAAATATACTTTTACCAAAGGTAGCAATAAAATCCAAAAATGTTTGTCTTCTTTATTCTGATAAGGAAATACAGCAAAGAAACTTTCCTCAGACTCACAGATCCCAAAAGAAACCTCGTGGTTTTTTCAGCCACAAATGGAATGAACAGAAGCTATGTCATATCAGTTATCTGGTTCCAACCCAAAGCCTCTGTGAGTAATCAGAGGATGATTTTTTTCTATCTTTCACGAATAGAGACTGAGACACCAAATAACTAAGTGCTTCGCCTCAAATCCTGCTGTTAATGAATAATATCCACCCCAGGATATTAACTTCCAGCCTTCCAGCACTTTGGATGCTAAGCAACTCCACCCTGATTTAAATACAGATCTCTCTAGTCCTCCTCCACCCCATCCCACCCCTCTACCCCACAACCCCAGCTTTGCTGCTCTTCAAAACAGGTCAGAACCCAAATAGTTAGGCATTGCATGCTTGGAAAAAGTAGGTTGGAAACCTTTTCTGTCACTGTTCAGTCAAAGGGATCACCTAGGGGCTGGGAGTGCCCATGAACTAGCTAGCAATTTCTGAGGGGGTGCGTGTCCATGTACTTACTAGTGATTTTTGAGGTGTGGGGCACCCATGAACTTGCTAGTGCAGTCCTGAACAGGACTGATCGTGACCTCTCCAGCCCAAGCCCCAGAATATTAGCTTATTTCAACAATTATCACACTCATGACTCTCATATCACAACCAAATCTGTAAGAACCCTTCCAGTACCGGTTTCTCCACTCTGCCTCCTAATCCAAGCATAGCCTTCTCTTTCTCCCCTCTGCAAGATTAACGGAGTTCCTGTGGTGTGTCCCATGCCCCCATTACAAATTTGCTTTTTTTTAGTCACACTCTCTTCTTTGTCTCACCTAGATGGGATTATGGCACTGACTTCCTGCTTGGTTTTCCCACCAAGAATCTTTTATTCCTGACAAATCACTGCCAATGGGCTTTCTGTCTGTCTCAGGACAGACACATTTGCTTCAGCTACACCAGGATCATGTTAGAGTCCATTGTCAAGTGTATGTGGTGATGAACTCACCCCTCCTCCCATACCTCCTTAGGATGTAGCTCAATCACACAACCTTCTTACAGTCCTGGCCCAAAAGGGTCTCTTCTACCAGGAAGTCTATCCACATGTACTGTCTTCTGAGCTCACTGTCCTCACCCCAAACAAAAGGAAGAGATTCATAGAAGTATTAGCAATGCCAAGAAGCACAACAGGAAAACAGCTTAGAATAATAAGCCTGTCAAACGTCTTTGCTGACACCCTAGAGAATCCTCCCTTCTGTTTGCCTCCTTCCCACGCTTCCCCTGCCTGTTCTCCTTCTATTCCTGAATAACAGCTTCAGTCATGCCTAAGGATGGTCAGATTTTAATGTCCAGAGGTACAGTGGGATGGAAAGACAGTGAGACAGATAATCAAAGTTCTAAAGTTTAGTAGACTGAAATCCTAGGCACACTGTATCTAACAAAGGAGGAAATACATAGTCATGCAAGTTACTGACGAAAAATTTTCTGCTTTAAGCATAGCCTAAATGAGAGTAGATTATGCTTTGGAAGGGTTGGTGCTACCACACCCCACCAAAATCTAATTACTGTGCATATAATTCATATGTGTGTTTAAGAGCCCACAAGAGACATCTAACCCCAAATAACTAGATGTAAAAATGATAACCACTGGGCTTCGATAAATTTTTTTTAATGAGTAAATATGGTATAGGGAGACAACTCTGCTAACAGTTAACAGAGTGCTTGGCACACAAGAGTGTCAACCTGAATCATTCAGATCTCCAGCATTCAAATGAAATTCCAGGAGGAGTTGTATGCACCAGAACCCAGGAGCTCACTAGCTAGCCTAGCTGAATCACAAGCTCCAGGTTCAGTGAGAAAGCTCCTTTCAAAAATACAAACATGGAAGAGAACAATACACAATGATACCTGACATCAACCTCTGTTCTTCACACACACACAGATACACACACACACACACACACATACACACACACATACATACACACACACACAGAGATACACACACACACACATACACACACACACAGATACACACACACACACACACACACACATACACACACACATACACACACACAAAAGAGAAAGGGAGAGAGAGAGAGAGAGAGAGAGAGAGAGAGAGAGAGAGAAACAGAGTCAGAGAGACAGAGAGAGAGAAAGAGAGAGACAGAGAGAGATTGGTTTTGTGGAGTAAAGTAGGAAACGATACATTGAAATTGCAGAAGACCTACAATAAGGAACCATCATTTTATGTTACCAGAGATTTCCTAGAGACACACATTCTACTAAATGATAGGAGTCCATGTAATTACAGGACATCAAGTGGCATACGATGACCATGCTCAAATTAAAAAATCATGGACAAGGCTTGAGCTGTATGACGTAAGTGAATAAGGTCAAAAAACCCAGGATAGCGAAAACTATTCTCAACAATAAAAGAACTTCTGGAGGAATTACCATCCCTGACCTCAAGCTGTACTACAGAGCAATAGTGATAAAAACTACCTGGTATTGGTACAGAGACAGGCAGGAAGATCAATGGAATAGAATTGAAGACCCAGAAATGAACCCACACTCCTATGGTCACTTGATCTTTGACAAAGGAGCTAAAACTGTCCAGTGGAAAAAGGACAGCATTTTCAACAAATGGTGCTGGTTCAACTGGAAGACAACATGTAGAAGAATGAAAATTGATCCATTCTTATCCCCCTGTACAAAGCTCAAGTCTATGTGGATAAAGGACCTCCACATAAAACCAGATACACTGAAACTAATAGAAGAGAAGGTGGGGAAAAGCCTCGAATACTTGGGCACGGGGAAAAGTTCCTGAACAGAACTCCAATGGCATATGCTCTAAGATCGAGAATTGACAAATGGGACTTCATAAAATTGCAAAGTTTCTGTAAGGCAAAGGACACTGTCAATAGGACAAAACGACAACCAACAAATTGGGAAAAGATCTTTACCAATCCTTCATCTGATAGAGGGCTAATATCCAATATATACAAAGAACTCAAGAAATTAGACTCCAGACAACCAAATTACCCTATTAAAAAATGGAGTATAGAGCTTAACAAAGAATTTTCAACGGAAGAAACTCGAATGGCCGAGAAGCATCTAAAGAAATGTTCAGCATCCTTAGTCGTCAGGGAAATGCAAATCAAAACAACCCTGAGATTCCATCTCACACCAGTCAGAATGGCTAAGATTAAAAACTCAGGTGATAGTAGATGCTGGCGAGGGTGTGGAGAAAGAGGAACACTCCTCCATTGTTGGTGGGACTGCAAGATGGTGCAACCACTTTGGAAATCAGTCTGGCGGTTCCTCAGAAAATTGGACATAGCATTACCCGAGGATCCAGCTATACCACTCCTAGGCATATACCCAGAAGATGCTCGAACATATAACAAGGACATATGCTCAACTATGTTCATAGCAGCCTTATTTATAATAGCCAGGAGCTGGAAAGAACCCAGATGTCCTTCAACTGAGGAATGGATTCAAAAAATGTGGTATATTTACACAATGGAGTATTACTCAGCTATTAAAAACAATGAATTCGAGAGGTTCCTTGGTAAATGGATGGAACTAGAAATTATCATCCTGAGTGAGGTAAGCCAATCACAAAAGAAGACACATGGTATTCACTCACTGATTATTGGATATTAGCCTAGAACCTTGAAATGCCCAAGATGCAACTCACAGGCCACATGAAGCCCATAAAGAAGGAAGACCAAGTGAGGGTGATTCGGTCCTTCTTAGAAGGAGCAACAAAATACTCAAGGGAGCAAATATGGAGACAAAGTGAGGGACAGAAAATGAAGGAGGGGCCGTCTCAAGACCACCCCACCTGAGTATCTATCCCATGTGCAATCACCAAAGGTAGATGCTGATGTGGAAGACAGGAAGTGCATGCTGATAAGAACCTGATATGGATATCTCCTCAGAGGCCTTCAAGAGTCAGACCTATTCAGAGGCAGATGCTCACAACTAGCCATTGAACTGATCATGGGGTTCTCAATAGAGGAGTTAGAGTGAAGACTGAAGGAGCTGAAAGGGTTTGTGGCACCATGAGGAGAGCAACAATACCAACCAACCACAGCTCCCAGGGTCTAAACCACCAGCCTGGGAGCACTTAGGGGGGGATCCAGGGCTTCAGCTGAATATGTAAAAGTGGAGGGCCCTGCTGGGCATAGGTGGAAGAAGAGAACCTTGACCTCATGAAGGCTGGATGCCCCAGGGGGTGGGAATTTTGAGGGTGGGGAGGTGGGAGTGGGGGGGTGTAGATAGAGGTTACATCCACAGAGAAGAAGGAGGAGGGGCGAGGGGATTGGGGGTTCCGAGGGGGTGGTGGGGGATGGGGTAAGGGGACAACATAGGAAATGTAAATAAATCATCCAATAAAAAAAAAAAAGAAAATTAGTATTTCAGTGTAAGAGTTAAATTGCATTACATTCGTATATCATGAATAATGCAAAAATTCAAGTCAACAATGGATAATACCGAAGCCAGGAATCCCTAAAATTAAAATGGAAAATTCAAAAGAGAAGAGAAGAGAAATAGAACATTAAAAGAAAAAAATCAAGATACAATTATAAAAAAAAAAAACTTCCCAAAATTTAGATGTGAATGTACAGGACACATGAAATTATTATCTCTCTGTATACTGGGGAATATTTCATTGAAAATAAAAGCTGATTCTTTGAACTGTCTTGTCTTGAAATTTTAAATTATAAGAAAAACGATTGTATAAACAAAAATGCACTCAAAAGATATCCAAATGTGTAGCCGAGAACACAAAATGTTAAAAACAGTAAATTCATAATTGTGATTGTATTAAATTAGTGATTTTAAATGAATGGGACAAAATAATTATGTTACATATCTAGCAAGTCAGGTAACAAAACACATGCCTCCAAGGTGAATAAGTAAAAGGCTAGAGCCATTGGCATGGTGAGGCAAAATTAAAAATTATTCTAAAATATGAAGTGTGCACAGATTTTGTTAAAGGAAAAATCTTCCCCTAAATCTCTACTCAGCTATGATATAGACTTGATAACTAGCAGTGAATTGAGGTTCACGTTCATATAGCTATGGGTTTTTGTGCTCAGTCTGACTGCAGAAACACAAAGAGGACATGGCAGACAAAAGGGCTCATAAACTCCTGCTCTAATTGAATCCACTGAGAAACATCAACACAGAATCTCTAGGGCAAGATTCTGTTGCCTAACCAAGCCAGAATAATGCCTGGAAAAGCTTTAATATAGTTAATACTAAATAGCTATTGCCGATAGAGATGAATATCAATGTCAGAAATGATTACTTAATTGGGAATATGAAACCAGTTCACATTTACCTTACATGAATATCCTATAGTAGAGGTCTAGATTAGTTTTAACAAATTAAGTGATTTTAGAAAATAATACTGTTCAAAAGCAGTATCTTCTTTCTAACCAAAGAGTAAAACCAAATTGAAAACTGAATATAATGTGTAAAAAAGTTTTAAGAGTGGCACTAATAAAAAAAAATGGCAGAGATAACCAAGGAAGTGTGTCTATTAGCCAACCCAGAAGATGCAGCATGGGATGGAATGACGCTTCAAATAAGGATGGAAAGACAATTCACTGAACAGATAAGCCCAGATCATCTGCTTAGATAGGTTGGGGTGGTGTGGAATTCGATTACTGTCCTCAGCCAGATCCTAGGACACACTACAGTTAGAAAAAAGTCTTTGGTGAGAATAGTGAAACAAAATATTTCATGAAACATATAAAGGGTTGTTTTCACCAACAATATGGTGAAGATTTGCAGGTTTATGTTAGTTTTCCTTGTACTCTTTAGCCTTCAGAACCAATGAGAAACAAACTTGTGGTCTTTGTACCCCATCTGGCTTTGGTATTCTGTTATAGCTTCCTGTCATGCTTGAAATGCTTGGTTACCAGTTAGTGGCACAGTTTGGGGAGTTTGTGAAAACCTTAGCAGGTGGATGGAGCTGTAGGAAGTGGGTCTTTGGATAGTAAACTCTGAGTGTTGTAGCCCACCCACTCTGCTACCTGGTCAGTGCCATGTCACAAGCTGCACCTCTGTGTGTCTCCTCCTAGCATTCCAACACCCCAGTGGTGAGGGAATCACAACAAGCAGCTGCTACATGCTTCCCTGCCACAGAGGCATTCTGCTTCCCAACACCCACACAATGGACTACATTCTCCTCAAACTATGAGCCAAAGTAAATTCTTCCTCCCATAAGTTACTTCTTGTCTGGTGATAGGAAAAGTAATTAATTATTCTGTCGAAACTAAGACAATTGAAATTTGAGATGGTTTCAATGTGACATACGTGGAATGGTTTAAGTTTGTCATTCAAAATTATGCTTAGGTAATTATGCTTGGAATGCTGTCAGCCAGGAAAATGTGCTTGAAGGAAGGTAATTTAACTACAATGACTGTGTTAGGAAAGAAAAAGGAAAGAAAAGAAAAGAATGGAGGACCTATATCAGCAGGAAAAGGTAAGGAGAATCTTTTTAATAAAAACATGGGCAAACTGATGAATCTGATTCCATTTCCCAACATTTGCAGAACCAAGAAATTAGATTGGAACTGCTTCTCTCTATGTCATTATTGAGAAATGTAATAGATTCAGGGAACAGGGAGTCTTCTGCCCAGACTGCCATACAAATGTATCCTGAAATCCTCTCAAGGAGCGATGCCTGAGGGAGCTGAGCACTCTTCAGCAAGTTTGAATCCATCTGTGAGAGAAAATAGCAAAAATAGGCTTGGTTTAGTTTTAGAATGACTGTGTCTAATTGGTGGTCTCTTTTTAAAGAGATTGGGTGTCAGATATACTTGTGGTGCTTCTTCTTTATTGTCAACTTGACTAGAATCATAGTCCAGTTTGTGCGTGTGTGTGTGTGTGTGTGTGTGTGTGTACATATGTACACAGCATGAGATAGCATGGCAGCCTGGGGTTTTGGTCCTGAAGCACAGCCTACATTTTGTTTAATACTGGGTCTCTTGTTGGCCAATAATTCCCCATGTAGGCTAAGCTGACTAACTTGTGAACGTCCAAGGATTTGCCAGTCACCATGCCCTGTCTAATCATCACCATGCCCAGTTTTTTCTGTGAATTCTGGGGATTCAAACCCAGGTCCTCATATTTGTGTGGTAAACATTCTACTGAGCCATCTGCCCAGCCTACCCAATACTCTTTAAATCAATTCTTTTTTGTTTATTTAATATCATAAAAATGTCTCTGTTACTTTCAAGTAAGAATAGTGACTGTAGAATTACCATTGCCTATTCCTACTGTATAAACAGTTTCAACAAAATAACTTAAAGCAATGACCATATTTTTTTACATGTGCCTTTGGGTGAGAGACTCAGGGATAGCCTAGCTCCTAGGGATTCAGAAACCTAGGAGATTCTGGTCCAGGAGCTCTTAAGAAGTCCTCTTAAACCCAGTTGTTGATAAATCATCAATATTACAGACATAGTTAAAACTGTAGGACTCTCTTCCAGGCTCAGGGAGATGGCAAAGGCTTCAATTCCTTCCTTCTATATATTTCCTCCAATAAATTTCTCCAAACACACTTTCTATACCTAAAAGGGATGGAAGACGCATAAAGTGAAAGTATAGGCTTTTATAATCTAACATCAGAAGTGAGATCTCACTCCTAGGAGCAAGTGAATGAGTCTAGTCTACATTCAGGGATACATATATATCAACTCCACTCAATGAAATAATGTGAAAATCTTAAAAATACATCTTTTAAAAATGTGTAGTTACAGAATTAAAAGTAAATGAAAGAGTAATGAGTAAAGGTAGCAAAAGCAGTTCATAATGGATGTAAATCAACTTTATACATGTTTGTGATATATAAATATGTATATATACATATATATGTATATATGTATAAACTTTATACAAATATGTATATGTACATATATATGTATATATGTATAAACTTTATACATGTTTGTGATATATATATATATACATATACATATATATATATATATATATATATATATATATATATATATATATATAGGGAATTTGAATTTGAATAGGACACTTCCTGTTGTCTTAAACTTTTGGCTGAAGCCCCAAAACTAAGAACAATGGGCTATAAATAACACTACATTCTAAGGAGATGATGTACCTTTCAACGAAGGATTGGGAAGAAGAAGAGCTTGCCCAGCAGCTATCAACCCCACCACCCACTTTTAACCTACTTAAGTAGAAAGTTCAAAACTTAATTATAGATTGCCTTTAAGGGAAAGGAGTAGTTGACCTTGAAGAGAGTCCAGAAGCATTTTCCTCCCCTTCCAGCCTACCTTCTAATTCTCTAAAAAGGAAACAGCCATACAGAAGCAAAACATTGACAAGGCGTCGTTCATAAGCCCCAGTCCTGTGAAGTGACAGGCTCCTGGTTGTCATGGGACTAAAATAGAGTGAAAGGTCTTGCCACAGCTTCATGAGTGTCTCCTTTGGAATCTGGGGGATGGAATTGACTTCTTAGTCATTAAAAGTAAAGACCAGCACTGGGCTGGAGTCCCTTGACCTACTTCCCTGGAGTTACTTGAGTTATTAAGCTAAGGACAAAGGACAGTCAGACAAAGGAGATTATACTTGAACTACAGACAAGTTGCATAGGATTCCTGAGGACAGTGTGGTACCATGGCTGTGTTCTCAATCAAGTGAGGCAGTAGGGGCCCATTGGCATTCTGAATTGGCCTTTTCAGTACAAAGAGCATATGGCATCTTACAGAGGTAGCCTGGGAAATGCTGTATTTTAGTGGGTGTCAAGCTTTCCAGTCAGTACACATCTTCAGCTACCTTCTAAAATATAGGTCTAGCTTGGCCATTAATATCAGTCAAGAGAGAACTAAAATAGGATGAGTAGCTAAGATTTTGTCTTTTTTCCACATCCCTTTGGTTAGTCCAAAATCAGAAATAGGGGAGAAAATGGATGATATCATGTTCTCTTTCAATTTCCAGGCTCTTAAGTTATACTGAGTCAAGCATAAGTTGAACGAAAGGCAGAAGCTTCAATCTTGAGGAGAAGCTGAAGCTGTAACTTAAGCATTACTGGAATTTTAGGACCTCAACATAGATATTATAGTTCAAAAAGGAATATATTATTATAACAAACTGTTTGTGTGTACAAGTACATGCAGACAGATGTATGTGTACTGAGGAGTACACAGATGGGCAAATGATGAAGAGAGAGTCTGGTGAAGATGCTTAGATATTTATACCCATGCACATAACTATGTGTATAGCAAAATACCAAACCTCTTGTAATAACCACATCCAAGAGGTAAACTTGAGATATTTTTCATGTATCTTGAACATCTTTATTTTCTCCTGTGTTTTACACCCGCACTGTACTGTTACATTAAATTCCACTAGACTGAAGTACTCATATCAGAGACTGCTCTTTACTCTTATTCTGCCTCCCCAAATGGTACCTAGTCTAGAACAGGTTGAATGCATGATACATTCATTAATGAGTTAGCTAAGCACTTCAGTGTAAAACACCATTAAAATTGAAGTGTGAGGAGGTTATAGGTATAATAATTATTATCATAGTTATTATTTTGTGTGTGCATTATGTAGTCATGCCTGAGGAAGTCAGCAGACAGACTGTTGACTCATTTCTCTCCTTCTGTCTTGACGTAGACGTTAGGGATCCAATTCAGTTTGCCAGAATCATGAGACAAGTCCACCTTTTGAGCTACCTCACAGGTTGTGGAGAGGTTTCCCTATACTATTTAATAACTGTCTTTTTAGCTTGTTAGCGATACTCAAAAATTGTCAAAAAGGGGTGCCAAATATACTCTAACCCCAGATGTCTGCTTGATACAGTCAGGGCTATTACTAACGCAACATGTAGTCTACCTCACAGAAGCATTGCTGGTTATTGAAAGAACCATCATTCTCTGTAAAGAATCATTTTAATTAACAAGATTAGAAATTTTGGCAGGAATATGTAGATCTTACTTTATACTGTATTTTAATCTTATCTTGATTATCTTTGCATTTTATTGCTTCTTACAGTTTATTTCACCAAGTTTTACTGAAGTTCTTTAACTATGGTCAGTCCCCTGATTTGAGCACCCACCTGCCAGGCAGTGTATTGGGTCATTCTCCTCCTATTCTGGGTCATGCTTCTATCCACAGTGCTCATGTTTCCACATGTTTCTATCCACACCTGCTCAGCACCCTTGAGAAGTTGTTCATTACTTGCTGAGGAAGGGGAAAACCTAGACAGTGGACTGGGAAGTTGTTGCCAGTCTTCAGGCATTGACACAAATACCAAGTTGTTTGGCCTGACTAGATCCCTTTACCCAGTGATGAATCACATCTTTATTTCAAACTGCCATGTAGATGGACTCCAGGTGGTCCTCATGGACTTGTCCTTCTATGGGTGACTTTTTCCCTTAAGTTTGATTTCTGTCAATGATGAGTCTTAGATAGCATCTGATGCTTCATCTATTCTGACAGTGCTCTTCAGGGGAGTGGGAGGAGGCAACGCCATGAGCCAGATGCAGTCAGAAGACTCTACTAGAGTCTCATGTGACACTCTGGAAACCCCCTTCCTTCCTGACTCATGTTAGTTAAAATCATGAACCTGGCATTTCATTCATGAAATGAATTTAAGCTATTCAATTAGAGTACTCTTGGATTAAGATTTGTGATATTTTTTCTGAGCTGCCCTAGAAATTTCCTGGTCAGGTTGCATTACACTTTTAGGATTCAATAGCATAGACTTCCAAGATGTTTAAGTGGGTTTTACATCTATCATTGATTTGTAACCATTATATGACTTTATTTTAATGTGTTACACACACAAACACACAAACACACAACAAACAAATACACATACAATACATACAACAAATACATACACACATCACACAACAAAGATATATACATATAACACACACACACACACACACACACACACACACACACACACACACACACAC